>NC_045176.1:789590-797090 GCF_900700415.2 Clupea harengus | reverse complement strand
ACCCTAATTGACGACTCCTACAGCACCTGGTCTCACTCTACACGCCTCCAACAGCACCTGGTGTCACCTGGTCTCACCCTACACGATGTGTGTGTGTGAGTGTGTGTGTGTGTGTGTGTGTGTGTGTGTGTGTGTGTGTGTGTGTCACCCTACACGACTCCTACAGCACCTGGTCTCACCTGGTCTCACCCTACACTACACCTACAGCACCTGGTGTCACCCTACACGACTCCTACACACACACACACACACACACACACACATGAACACACACACACACACACACACACACACACACACACACACTCCTGCTCTATGCTGATGACCTGGTTCTGATTCTGACCCCCACAGCAGCAACATCTGGATCTTTGCAGTGAAGGACTTGATAGAAAGAGTATGTGTGTGTGTGTGTGTGTGTGTGTGTGTGTGTGTGTGTGTGTGTGTGTGTGTGTGTGTGCGTGCATGTGTGGGGTCCTCTTACAAATCAGGAAGGACGATATGTTGTAAAGAGTATATACTATTAATGATTTATACTAGGGCTGTCAATAGATTAAAAAAAATTAACTAATTCATCTCACATGTTGAAATTCATTAATCTAGATTTATCGCGATTAAAAGTTTGTTTTTCTTCTAAAGACTAAACCTTAGAAATTAACGAGTAATCACTTCAGACAGCGTGTATTTTAGGCACTGTTGTTTAATGGTATTTTGTTCGTGCTCTCTCGCCGTCATACAAGGAATGTATGCGAGACACAATGGTGCCCCTCGACGGTAAATCGTAAGAATTGTCCCCTGAAGCAATTCGGAACACCTCAGTCAGCCCACCGTCTTCAACTATGTTGATGGGCCGTCAGTCACCGGCAACCCAAACTGCTACAGCGTTGGTAACCTTTTCACGGACTGGTCTAGTTATTTTCCTAGAGAAGTTGTGGAGTGTGGGTTGGCGATCATCTAACCTGGGACTGCTTTCTGTCGGGTGCTTTGCATTAAGGTGATAACTTCAAGACGAGCTGCTTCTGTGATCGCTAAATTCAG
This sequence comes from Clupea harengus, assembly GCF_900700415.2. Classification (NCBI taxonomy): domain Eukaryota; kingdom Metazoa; phylum Chordata; class Actinopteri; order Clupeiformes; family Clupeidae; genus Clupea; species Clupea harengus. Next base: position 796,055 of record NC_045176.1, on the reverse strand, counting down.
CTTGACAAATGCTACATACAACTTTAGTTTTGTCGATTGTTCCGTCATTTTGCCTCTTAAACAGAAACTTTCCGCCCAACAATCCCTCAGCTCTCTCCATCTTCCACTCCCGTCTCGGTCTCTCCTATCTACCTGACTGCAGGCACGCGGCGGTTTCGTGTCACATGTGTGTCTTCACCTCTCAATACTGGTACTAGACATGTTAATTAAGAGAGTGTGTGTGTGTGTGTGTGTGTCTTCACCTCTCAATGCTGGTACTAGACATGTTAATTAGGGGTTAATAAGAGGGTCCAGGCTCACACTCATCAGCGATGTGTGTTCCTGCGTGTGTGTGTGTTCATGTGTGTGTTCATGCATGTGTGTGTGTATGTGTGTGTTCCTCCGTGTGTGTGTGTATGTGTGTTCCTGCGTGTGTGTGTGCATGTGTGTGTTCATGAGTGTGTGTGTGTATGTGTGTGTTCCTGCGTGTGTGTATGTGTGTTCCTGCGTGTGTGTGTGTGTATGTGTGTTCCTGCGTGTGTGTGTGTATGTGTGTTCCTGCGTGTGTGTGTATGTGTGTTCCTGCGTGTGCGTGTGTGTGTGTGTTCCTGCGTGTGTGTGTGTGTATGTGTGTTCCTGCGTGTACATGTGTGTGTGTGTGTGTGGCCACCCGTCCTCTCATCCCTCTCTCTTCAGCAGCTGCTGCTTCTCTCCCTCTCCTCTCTCTATCCCCCTCTCCCTCCCTCTCTCCCTCCTCTCTTCTCTCTATCCCTCTCTCCTCCCCGAGTGAGGAGTTTGGAGAGGAAGCGTCTGTCACGGAGGAGGTAACTTATAAATCACACACACACACGCACACACACACACACACACACTCTCTCTCACACACACACTCTCTCTCTCTCTCTCTCACACACACACACACACACTCACACTCTCACACACACACACACTTTAGAGATGAGATGTGTCCATGCTTTTGTTCCACATGTGTGTGTTTGAGAGAGAAACGGTAAATGTCTGTGTCATTGACAGAGGGCACATCTGTTAGTGTGTGTGTGTGTGTGTGTGTGTGTGTGTGTGTGTGTGTGTCTGTGTGTGTGTGTGTGTGTGTGTGTGTGTGTGTGTTAGTGTGTGTCTGTGTGTGTCTGTGTGTGTGTGTCTGTGTGTGTGTGTGTGTATGTGTGCGTGTGTCTGTGTGTGTGTGTCTGTTAGTGTGTGTGTGTATGTGTGCGTGTGTCTGTGTGTGTGTGTGTCTGTTAGTGTGTGTCTCTGTGTGTCTGTGTGTGTGTGTGTGTGTCTGTGTGTGTGTGTGTGTGTGTGTGTGTGTGTGTGTGTGTGTGTCTCTGTGTGTCTGTGTGTGTGTGTGTGTGTGTGTGTGTGTGTGTGTGTGTCTCTGTGTGTCTGTGTGTGTGTGTGTGTGTGTGTGTGTGTGTGTGTGTGTCTGTGGTGGAGAGGGGCCTTATGAAAGAAACTCATCATCAAAAACATGTACATGCTAAGACACACACACACACACACACACACACACACAGACACAGACACATTCATAAATCTCGTTATGAACACTCTCACTTTAACATGTTCTCACACACACACACACACGCACGAACGCACGCACGCACACACACACACACATTCATAAATCTCGTTATGAACACTCTCACTTTAACATGTTCCCACACACACACGCACGCACACACACACACGGACACACTCAAACTCACTCACTCACAGGTAATAAAAACACAGAACTTTGGTTTAAAAAGTTGTCAGGAGTCTCCATTTATTCCGCAGTGATATGCACACACAGGACTCTACACACACACACAACTAAATAAAACACACACACACGCAAAAATATACACACCCATGCATTCAAAAAATGATACAAAAACAAATCAGATCATAATGTGTGCTAATAGACACACACACACACACACACACACACACACAACATACACTTCAGGTGTCCCATACATACATCTGTACCTGTGTGTGTGTGTGTGTTTGTGTATAAGAGAGAGTGTGTGACTATTCGTATGAGAGTGTGTGAGTTAGGGTTAGGGTTAGTGTGTGTGTGTGTAAGGGTGTTTGTGAGTGTGTGTGTGTGTGTTACGACCACCGTGTGTGACAGAGAGAGAGCCTGCAGCACTCTGTAGAGTTGGGTAAGCTTGTTCACACACACACACACACACACACACACACACACACACACACACACACAGGTCAGCTATAAACAGATCATGATTCTGGTTCATATGTAGTCATCATCATCATCATCATCATCATCATCGTCCCTTTCTTCTCTCCATCTCTCTCCGTGAGCAGCTGGTCCATGCAGAGATGTGTGTGTGTGTGTGTGTGTAAGTGTGTGTGTGTAAATGTGTGTAAGTGTGGAGGGGAGCAGACAAACTGCCATCCCAGAGAGAGGCCATACACACACACACACACATCTCTTTCTCCATCACCCTCTCCCCCCTCTCTCTCTCTCACACACACACACACACACACACACACACACACACACACACACACACACACACACACACACACACACACACACACACACACACACACACACACACACACACACACACACACACACCTCACCCTGCTAGTCCAGACGCTGCTGAAACATTCATGATGGCATCAATTAATAACCTGTCACTCCTCTCTGTGTGTGTGTGTGTGTGTGTGTGTGTGTGTGTGTCTATGACTATGCATACAAGTCTGTGTATGTTTGTGTGTGTGTGTGTGGGGGGTTGGTAGACTATGCATGTAAGTCTGTGTGTGCGTGTCTAATATTCCTGACCCCTTTCCACACACACACGTCTGGTTTCTGTGTGTGTGTGTGTGCATGTGAGACTCTCTCTCTCTCTCTCTCACACACACACACACACACACACCTCATCCACGTCCCACTCACCCCCCCCCAATCTCTCTCCTCTGTCAGGAACAAGGACACGGTGACACGGTGACAGATGTGTGTGTGTGTGTGTGTGTGTGTTTGTGTGTACTTCTCAGTTTCACACCAGAACTTGGAGAAATCTGACATTTAACACTCAGGCACACTCACACACGCACACACACACACACGCACGCACGCACACACACACACGCACAATAACACGCGTACACACACACACATTTTCTGCCCAATGCTCTCTTGACATCACTATACATTTTACATCACAACATACACACACACACAAAAATGCACGCATGTGTATCTCAGCCAATTACAGTCCATGGTTGCATCGCCTGGACCAATTAGACGTGTGAGGAGGCGGGACCTGAGCAGTCATGCCCTCAAAGGGCAGAAGGCACTAAGAGTGTTCTAAGAAGAAGGGACGGTTGGAGTGTGTGTGTGTGTGTGTGTGTGTGTGTGTGTGTGTTAAAGTAACCAGATTCAGAAAGACAATTTCTGTGCAACCATAAATGTATAAAATAGTGGCAGACACACACACACACACACACACACACACACACACACACACTCTCTCTCCCCCTCTCAGGAGAAGTGTGTGTTCACATGGTTGAGGCGAGACAACTGCGAGGGGGAGGGGGGCACGTCTTGTCTGTGTGGGCCTTTGGGTGGGCCCGGGGAACTCTGGGAGTTGTAGTCCTTTACTGTGCCCTGCTCCAAGTTGCTTTGGGCATTGTAGTCTCTTGCGGCATTGTGGGAGTTGTAGTCTTTGTGCTGCTGCTGGCGGCGTCTGTGCTCCAGCCTCAGCAGCTCCTGAGCCTCCAGCAGGGCGCGGGCGTTCACCCCGCTCAGGGAGAGTGTGTGTGTGTGTGTGTGTGTGTGTGTGGGCGCCGACGTGTGTGTGTGTGTGTGGGAGTGGACGGGGCTGTGGGGGCCGTGACGGGGGCCCTGGTAGCTGGAGTAACGGCCGCTGTCTTTGGCTGCCTGGAAACCGTTGCCACGGGAAGGGGAGGAGCTCCAGGGGTTGCCATGGGAGATCATGCTGGGCGGAGTCGTATTAGGCCGTCTGAGAGGGAGAGAAGATTTATTTATTATTATTATTGTTGTTTATTTATTTATTATTTGTATTGTTTATTTATTTATTGTGATTATTACGGTATTTTGTTATACTTTTTATTATAAATTTATAATTTTATTATACACTTTTATTATGAATTTAAGAGAGAGACAGACACAGACACAGACACAGACACACACACACACACACACACACACACACACACACACACACACACATATCGTGGAAGAGAGCTGTATTGTCTCTGTGCTTGTCTGAAGGAGTGTATCACCACACACACACACAGACACAGACACAGACACAGACACACACACAGACACACACACACACACACACACACACAGACACACAGACACACAGACACACAGACACACAGACACACAGACACACAGACACACATACCGTGGAAGAGAGCTGTATTGTCTCTGGGCTTGTCTGAAGGAGTGTATCACCACACACACACACACACACACACACACACACACACATACCGTGGAAGAGAGCTGTATTGTCTCTGGGCTTGTCTGAAGGAGTTGGTCGTCTCTAGTCTTTGTTTGTGTAGCTGGAGTTCAACTGTTACTGAGTGGCGTCCAGTCTGTGGGACCTGCAACACACACACACACACACACATATATACACAAGCACACACACACACACACACACACACACACACACACATATACACAAGCACACACACACACACATATATACACAAGCACACATTGCACACACACACACACACATAAATTCATAAGGCTTCAGAAAAACAGATATATCTACTACTTCTAACGTTCTGTCACACAGACCCACAAACACACACACACCCACTAACACACACACACACACACACACACACACATACACACACAACGAAACAAACACACACACACACACACACACACACACACAACGAAACAAACACAGACACACACACACAAACACAGAAACAAACAAACACACACACACAACGAAACAAACACACAGAAACAAACACACACACACAACGAAACAACCACACACACACACACAAACATACAACGAAACAAACACACACTCACAAACACACACATCGAAGAAAAAAACACACACAAACACAGAAACAAACACACACACCCACACACACCCACACAGAAACAAACACACACACCCACACAGAAACAAACACACACACCCACACAAAAACAAACACACACACACAGAAACAAACACACACACCAACACAGAAACAAACACACACACACAGAAACAAACACACACACACACACACACACAGAAACAAACACACACACACACACACACTCAGAAACAAATGTTCTTTCTCTGACACACAACAATCACAGCTTACCTTATTCTCAGGAGTTCTGCATATGTGTCTGTGTGTGTGTGCGAGTGTACTCGTGTGCGTGTGCGTGTGCGTGTGATGTGTGTCTATAAGATACATATGAAGAGAGGTTGAGGTTTAATGACTATTAGATGGGAGTTGGTGAGACACACACACACACACTATTAGATGGGAGTTAGTGAGAGTTAATGAGAAATAGCAGATGCCTCCCCCACGCACACACACACACACACACACCTCTCAATAGTACCACATTCACATTCAGAATCTCTCTCATAGTGTGGTACTTTTGAGAGGTGTGTGTGTGTGTGTGTGCGTTTGTGTGTGGTACTTTTGAGAGACACACACTTGCTCCTTCTGACACACACATTTATTCCAAGACTCACACAGACTGCCTCTTGCTGGGTTGCCATGGTGACAGACGCTGACATATGAGTGTGTGTGTATTATGGTCGTTATGGAGACAGCATTCGCTCTGCCTCATCGACCAACCAGCCGCTTCACCAAGGCAACAGTCATCTACTAACCTCACACGAGCACACACACACACACACGCACACCCACACACACACATATACACGCACGCACACACACACACACACCACCTCACACGAGCACACACTCATCGACCAACCAGCCGCTTCACCAAGGCAACAGTCATCTACTAACCTCACACGAGCACACACACACACACACACACACGCACACGCACACCCACACATATACACGCACGCACACACACACACACACCACCTCACACGAGCACACACTCATCGACCAACCAGCCGCTTCACCAAGGCAACAGTCATCTACTAACCTCACACGAGCACACACACACACACACACACACACACCCCCCCCCCACACACAGACACACGCACGAGACCCTGTAGAGACATGTTACGATCACACACACGAGACCCTCTGTCATGTTGAAACGTGGTACACACACAGCTCTTAAGATACATGGTACGTCCATACACTCTCTCTCTCACACACACACAGCTCTTAAAGACACATGGTACGCCCATACACACGCTCTCTCTCTCTCACACACACACACACACAGCTCTTAAAGACACATGGTACACCCACTCACTCACTCACTCTCGCACGCACGCACACACACAGCTCTTAAAG
>NC_045176.1:741849-779043 GCF_900700415.2 Clupea harengus | reverse complement strand
AACATGACAGCGGTATTATTTTAACTTCTACAACCAGAGTAACATTCTAGGCTCCAAAACACATCACATGCTTAGATTTAATTTCATGTAGTTTTTACTATAAATTAGGGCTGTGAAATGATTACAAATTTTAATCAAATTAATCACGTTTCTGTGGATTATTCATAATTAATCACATATTACCGATTTTCTCTGTATATTTTTGTGAGAACAAAAAGATTTATGACAAAAGATGGATATATATTCATAAAAAAAAACAATGGTGCTGCAACCCAGCAGTTCTTTAGCAGTTATCTCGGTACCACTTTACAATAAGGTTCCCTTTATAAAGGTTTATAAATGGTTTATAAATAGGCTATTAATTAGGTTGTAAACCCTTTGTAAGTCATTAATAAGCCATTATAAATGAGTTATAACACAGTTCTTAACACATCGATGCCGGCTCACTATTTGGTAAGATCCCCATTTTGGCAACCCTCGCGTGCCCCCCCCCCACAAAAAAATGTAAAACAAAAAAGTTTTTTTTTTTTTTCAATTTGAATTACATGGGATGCACACTATGTCCTTATTGTCTTGTCTGTGTTTCCAGAGTTGATATAGAAATAAAGACAAATATATTTTATTGTGCTTTCTTTGTTAAGTAGCCTAGTGACGTGACGACATAGGTCAGAAGGTCACATACCGGCGCGCCCACGGCAAATAGGGAGCTTGAGTTTTGATATCTTGCCTATATGTGGGGGGGGGGCTCTCGTGTTTTCGTTACGGTACTGGTTACTACCCCACTCGTTTTGAACGTATTCTCCCTATGTGTATGTGATTTGTGTATGTTGTGTCTGGATGCTACTGGATGGCCTAAAATTTCCCTCGGGATTAATAAAGTCTCCATCCATTCATCCAAGATCAAGTTACTGCTTACTACTCATTAATCTTATGAGTTACTAACAGGTATAACTGGCAAAAGGGAGCCTTATTGTAAAGTGTGAAACAAATCATCATCTATTAATCAGCTACTATCATTTATAACTGGCAAAGGGAACCTTATTGTAAAGTGTGAAACAAATCATCATCTATTAATCAGTGTGAAACACATCATCATCTATTAATCAGCTACTAACATGTATAACTGGCAAAAGTGTGAAACAAATCCCTTTTGCCAGTTATACATGTTAGTAGCTGATTAATAGATGATGATGTGTAACAGATACAAGAATGGTAGGGAGTGTGCAATGGGCTAGTATAGCCAGTTAAGGGATAGACAGTGGGTTGCCAAAATGGGGATCTTACCAAATAGTGAGCCGGCATCGATGTGTTAAGAACTGTGTTATAACTCATTTATAATGGCTTATTAATGACTTACAAAGGGTTTACAACCTAATTAATAACCTATTTATAAACCATTTATAAACCTTTATAAAGGGAACCTTATTGTAAAGTGGTACCGTTATCTCTGCTATTCCATATGGAACATTAATATAATCTTCATCCAAAACAGAATTCGGGTTTCTTAGCCATTGTATGGTTGAATAACATTTTTTTCTTTTCTTTTTAAATCAAACAGAAATTATTTGGGCTTTATAGGATGGTGGAAAGTTTTTCTCTTTTTTGTTAAACAACCATTAACCACACCATGACACAATATAATGCATCTAAAGGCCCTGTTAGCTAGTCTTCCTTTAGCCAGTTGGTGAGGCAAACTAACTTGTTCACATTCTCTGACAGTAAAGCTGACTGCTTGTTTTGCACAATGTGTCCTGCGACTGAGAACAGTCTTTCACACGGAACCGTGGATGCAGGAGTGGCTAGATATTTGCGAGCTAGTGAGGCTAACTGCTCATTGGCTCCTGAATGAATGAGATGACCACCACTCCAAGGGGCAGTCCTCTATACCAATGTTGGGCTCTGCTCTGTACCTGTGTAGGGCTCTGTGAGGCTGCTGCACCTCTTCATCTGATTCAGAATCTGAGCCCATTACCAGAAGGCTCATTTTCTTCTTGGGTGGCCCATCTTCAGCAGCTTGTGGAGCCCTCCTGGCCCTGGGTGACTGTTCCTGCAGCAATCTGTCAAGTGTGGTCCACACCTCTGGTCTGTCACTCTTGGGTAGGCTCTTCAGGTCTTTAAAACGTGGATCCAGCGCTGTTGCAATCTTGAGCCATTCATTGTTGGTATTTTCTTGACGGGAGGCTAGGTCTGTCTTGAATGCCGTCTTAAATTTCACCACATATGCAGGGTCATCTTCGGTCACTTCCATTATATGACGCAGGTGGCAGAGTGCAGGCAGTACCACAGAGCAGGAGACATAGGCCTCCCCACCCAGAATTTAATTTACATACCTTCAGTGGAAACACACACACACACACACACACACACACACACACAGGGAGAGACACAGAGGAAGATGGAGGAGGTGAGAGAGATATTTAAGTTATTAGAACAGGTACACAAATGAGAATTTGAATTTAATTAGTTCAACTTAATGTTAGACTAATAGTCACATTATCATGGATTGCTTACTTGCAGGGCTCTAGAAGAGACTCCAGTCTCTGCAGTTTGTCCCATTCCTGTTGTGTCAGCATCACTAGTTTGTGGTTCTGCTGGTCCAGGGCTCCTGTCACTGCATCCTTATTGCGGATCAGACGCTTAACCATGTCCAGCGTTGAGTTCCAGCGTGTTGGGACGTCTTGGATCAGTGCCTGCTGCACCTGCATGCGGTTCTCTTGCTCTGTGTTCAGCTCCAACGTGTTTGCGGGGCTGTGTTTGAAGTGGCCGACAATTTTGTGACACTTGGACAACGCATTCACAAATCCGCTGTCAGCGAGGCTCACGGTGATGCTTCTCTGCAAGATGTGAACGATGCACTGCATGTGTTCATATGACAGTAGTCTAGCTGCGGCTATCATATTGCGTATTGTATATTCATTTTTACTATAAATACAAAACAACAGTAACTGAGGTGCTAATAATATGTACTGAAAGTGTAAATGTAAATTGAGCACATTTTTACTTTTGCTTTTCAGGATTAGTAACATCTCATCCAAATACAAGGACATCATCTCCAAAAGTGTTCAGATCAGTGCCGGATCTCCTCAAGTCTACCAGCTGAAACCAAAGAAAGAGACGTTTGGAACTATGACAAAAATGACTGTTGGTGAAAGAAAGTTGGGCAAGACAAATAAAACCATCTTCTTTGTGGGTGAAACAGGGTCAGGAAAATCTACTCTGATCAATGCTCTGGTCAACTATGCCATGGGAGTGAAGTGGGAGGATAACATCTGGTTTGACCTCGTTGAGGACGAGAAAAAACAGTCAGAAGGTCAAACAGAAAGTCAAACATCAGATGTGATCGTGTACGAGATCTTTGGTTTTGAAGATAAAACTCTTCCCTTCTCTCTGACCCTCATCGATACCCCTGGATTTGGAGACACCCGCGGGATCAAACATGATGTTTTCATCAGTCAAAGATTATATGACTTGCTTCGATCAGAGGATGGAGTTAATGAAGCTGATGCAGTGGCTCTGGTGCTGAAGGCATCAGAGAATCGACTGAGTGACCGAATACAGTACATCTTTAATTCATTGATGTCTTTGTTTGGAAAAGACATGGAGGAAAATATCGTAGCTCTCATCACATACGCATGTCCAGGACAACCTAATGATGCTCTTAAAGCTCTTGAAGTTGCAAAAATTAAATGTGCCAAAAATGAGAAGAAGGAGCCTCTTTACTTCCTGTTTAGTAACTGCCAGAAAAATGTCCGAACAGAGGAAGAAGAAGATGGCTTGAAATGGGCTCATTACAAAACAGAGAAAGGAATGAGGGAGTTCACAACCTTCCTGGGAAAAAGTACATCTCAAAAACTGGGGAAAACTCGTGAGGTTCTGAATAAGCGCATCAAACTGACTGCCTGCATCCAAAACTTGAAAGAAAGAATCACTCTGTCTGAACTGAAACAGACAGAAATCACACAGATTAAGGAAGCTCTGGAGAATAAGGAGATCACTGCAATGATTGATGAGCCTTACAAAGTAAAAGAAACTCTCGTACCTGCAGGGTGGGGTTGGTCGCTTTTGGGGTGGGGGTGGCTTTTTCATGATGGAGCTACCCGCTGTACTGTCTGTGAAGAGAACTGTCACTATCCTGGATGCAAAATGGCCAAGATTGCTAAAGATTGTAAGGTCATGGCAACGAGCCGCTGTACTTCATGTACCAACAAATGTCCAGTATCAGCTCATGTGAAAGACAACCAGATCTATGTGAACAAGACAAGGAAAGTTATGAAGACCAACGAAGAGCTTAAAAGGAAGTATGAGAACAAGTTGAGCCTTGACAAGGAAATGGAATACCTGACAGCAGAGCGATTACAGTTGCTGGAGGAGGCCTACCAACATGCAGTCAAACTGGATCAGATCGCCCTGAATGTTCTTTCACTCTCCACCCATGTCCACTTGGACTTCCTGATTGAGAAGATGAAGCAGACAGGAGATACAGAAGGAACAAGGTCAAGAGAGCAACAAAAGAAGGTCCAGAACCTGGAGGAGATGAAAAGTCGCGAGGATAAGGGATATCTGGCAGCACTTAGGTACCTTAAAGTTAATTAGTGATAGTATATGGAAGATTGTCATTGTCACCAGACAGACAACACGATTATTTCATTATAATTCTAACAGGTGTGATTAGAAAGTATGAACGTGATCACCTTTCAAATATCAAATGTGTAATTCTTAGATGTGATGTTTTAAAAATGTATGTCTGTGAGCTGTGGGTTTCTCTCTTTCTTTAGTTACTCTCAGAACTCTTCCTCACTTGTGTCGATGATTTCAGCATGTGCATGTATATGTAGTAGTTAAAACACAGAACTCATTGTAAAGCTGTTATCAGCTGATGAATAAATATATCTAAATATATAACTTTTTTGGCATTTCTTTTACCAAGGCACTATAGAAAGCACTCTATTTTAATATTGTACTTTTTTAAAGTCAGGGGGCTCATGATAAGACCTTTGTTTAGTCCTTGTAGATTTCTTTCTATGAAGTCCACTGCGCTATCCAACATCTTCCCACTCTTACTCACCTCGTTTGGTAGCTGCTTTTATTTATTTATTTACACTTGGAAAATAGTCTAATTACTCAGCACATAGTTACTGTCAGCAGAAAATACAGATTTTGTTGTAGAATGAATCAGTGTCCAGCAGCATGTTTTGGAAAGTAGTTCATAGCTGTAGGAGGTGAACAAATCAGAGAATAAGTCTGCTTTTATTCAAACGGAACAGGGGATGGATGGATGCACATTAGAGTTTGAATTGTTCACATTGTAACGATAGAGCATCTCTGTGGCTTCCCTTTGGCGTCTTGTTGTTTATAACACAAGCTTCAGATAACTGACATAGAATGGCAGGTGGGTAGGGATCTAGTGCGCAGACATGACTAACATCAAAAGTTACAGTTATGTTCTAAAGTTACAAGATCTTGTGTGCAGGTGGGTAGGGATCTTGTGTGCAGAGATGACGCCCAGGGCAATGGTGGACAAGACGCTAATACACAAGGAACACTACACCTGGACATTACACACAACACACTGACTAACACAAAAAGGGAGCATGAATACATTCTAAATTCAAATATTAATAACAATTACACATAACATAGAACACGCAGAATTCTGGGAGCTATGTTCAACAAGGAAGCACACGACTTAACTTTGCACTTTACCCAGCCCCCACCCAGCACTTGCCCAAAACATCAACCTCCCATCCATTTACATGAATATGCCAACAGGCATATATTAACTCAGACATGTCCTATAGGCAGTGTTCTATGAGCTGTGTTACTCAAACATGTGCATTATTCATAAAGTTAAAAGGTTCTGTGGAGCTTTGTGAAGAAAGGTTTCACCTTAAAGTTCCTACAAGTAATTTTCAAATATATTAAAAAGAGATATATTAATACTAATCATTGCATACATTCTTAATTATTCCCTAACAGGCTATGTGAATAATGCTCCCTACCGGGTGCATTTATGTTACCAAAAATGACAAGAAAATATGTCTCCCTTGAGTAACCATGTACTTTCCTCCTATACTGTAAGCTGCCAAGGATAGGCAATCGCCAAGCTGTTGCTGCTGAAGATAATGTACATTTCTGGTATCCTCTAACTGATATGACCTAAAGTGTTCATCGTACCATGCATTAAAAGGGCCTCACAATGAAACTGACACTGTTCTTGATTACTACAATTTTAAGAATTTCAACACAATCAGGCAATCCTCCCGTTGAGCTATAAACTTGCTCATGGGCCTCCTTTGTTCTGGGAGAAAATGCCCCAGACTGCACTTCTTTGGCCGGGATTCAGAGTGCAATATCTGCAAACAAACGAACCTGAGAGAAGGCCACCAGTTGAACGAGCGCCTAGATTATCAGCAACTACACAGTGAACAGTCCCTTTAATATTTGTGCCCAGACTAACAGCAAAAGCTCCCTCCTGTTCTAAAGTTACAAGATATTTCAAAAGAGGCTCAAGTACCTTTCCATAACCAAATATCTTCTCATTATTGACATTACTGAAGGCAAATGGATGTCAGTGAGGATCACAGCTCTGGTGGCACACTGGATTACACAAAATAAACAGCTGTTATTTTATGAAGTTCCCAGCAGATTATATACCTCAAAATCACCTACATGCAGAATAAGGGAGATGCTGGGACTATTCTCATGATGAAAGCTGCTTCTACTATCAGTTTTCTCTAAATTTGTGAAGACGATCTGTTGGATGTCACGGTCTGACCTACAAAGAGATAAAATATGTTTTCTACTAGTTCTACTATATCAAAGGTTCTCCTTGAAATACGTGTTTCTGTTAAAAGAGGAAGAAAACGGGACATCCGGTCTTAGCGCTTTGCTTATTGGATTACCAATGCACAGTTCTTCAACCCCTGCTTCATCCACATGACAGCCATGTTTCTTGACAGATGAATCAACAATATGTTTTCTACAATTGGGATAGATGCTGAACATGAAATAAACTGCAGATCATCCACCAATTTCTTTGAAACAAGGTATATGGTCTGTAATGTCAACAACATGGAACCATTTGTGGTAATTACCGCTTCACTCAAATCACTTTCTCCATCGAAACTCTCAGGGCTCCCTTCCTCTTCACTATCAAATGTTAAAGAATCACCCTCAGCAATATCCTGCTCTGATCTTCTGATCACTTATGTTTTAAAGTCATTAAGAGATTATGAGATGTAAATGTCCCATATACGTTTCTGTGAAAATTACAATAAGTGAAAACACAGTTTCTTGATTCTATAAGAGATGACTAATATGTTCAAAATATAATTTTTCTGTAGTGTGACAGCTGGAGTCACAAACCAGACCTACAAAATGTACAACTCCTCAAGACCTAGCCAAATGTTGTGCATGGTATCGAGACAAGTGCGTGTGAAGTGCACTCCACTATTTAAAAGAACTGGGATAGTCACAGTGTGGGCGTGGAAGTGCATGGTTTCTAAGGAAGGAAATTGATTTAGTCTATAGGGTTTAATGAGCAAACCTCGATTACTTGTTGTGTATCTGTAGACCTTACACTGCCACTGCATTAGAATTTTCAAGAAAAAAAGAGTCACAAAGTGCTACAAAATCACCCTGAGGACAGAATGCTTTTCTTGCCATAGTCACATTCTGTCTAATATCAGATCCTTTGACTACATATTCCTGAATAACTCATAAAAAAGACATTTTCAATGTAAATTTAAAGCAACAGTAAGGATTTTACTTTATGTTGCATGCATGGGAGTGCAAGGCTAATGGTCTGTCAGATGACAGATATACACACATAAACACAAGCTCCTCAACATATATCAAAGTATTATTTTTCCTCCAGACTCTACCTGGCAGCCCTGCACTTCAACGAAAATGCTGGGCATCCCCAAGCAAGATCATCAGCTGATGAGCCGCTATTTAGACTGAACAGCAAAGCCAAAAAAAGCAGATCCAACCTCCCGTGTGTCAGGGACGTCAGGACTCAGGGATGGAAGTTCACAGAGTTTATTCGGAAACTGCCAGGGAACAATAAAACGGGAATAAACAGGAAAACAAGTGCAAAACAGGGGATAACACTCAGAAGATAAATGTCCAAAGAACAAACAAGGGCAAACTAGATAAACACGCAAACAGGAAATTAAACACGGGAACAATGGAACCCGGTCCATGTATCAACGAGGCCAGACAAGGAGTGAAGGAAGTGAGGTGTTTATATAGTGCTGGAGGGAGTGACAGGTGTGGGTGATAAACCAATCAGGAGATTGGGAAGGTGACTGAGGCAGGTGTGTTGAATCAGGTGGGGGCGTGATAGGAGCAGGGCTCATTGCTGGCATGACACCGTGAAGCTTTTATAAAAAATTCAAACAATATACAGACAGTCATTATACAACAAGCGAAACACGAGTAATATACGAAATAACTTCATGATAAATAGAATGGAAATAACATGAATACCAAAATATATATATATACAATTTTTTTTTGGACATGGCTTTTCAGGGCCGAGCCTCATATGTGGATGAGGTGCTGAAGATCAGCATTCAAGAAGATCTCTCTGCCCAGTTTGACAGACCAGACAAGCTGGAAGTGATGGCCAGCTACGTGTCAAGGTTCAACTAAGGGCAGGTCTGAACCCCAAATATCTTCCTTGAGCGTCAGGGAACTCTCCCCATATCCGTAATACCACGCAGGAGGGCAATACCACTCATATTCTCTGACCCAGAAAGCCAGCTTACAAAGCTTCTGTAGGCCAAATACCTGTAACGGCTGAGCAAAGGCTACCTCGTATTTAGAGAACAATAAATGCTGACACATTTTATAGTGTGTGCATCTCTTTTTCCTGGTATGGCTACTGATTTTTGTCTTTTTGCATTCATTACCTATAGACCATCAGCTCTTCCGTACCAGCATGGTACATACCTACTGTACGTTTCAAAAGCTCTGTGTCATTCAATATGACAATCTTTCTGACAATAAAAGTCTATATAAAGTTGTGTGTGCTTTCAGTGTCTGGTATGTAACATGTTAAGATGAGCAGTAAACAAAGTAAGACAGAAGGAACAGTAATGTATTGTATTTTCCTCCTTAGTCATTTTTGTATTACAGAAATGACTGACAACTCATATGCTTAAAAAAATGTACTGCTGTATTGATCTTAGACGTAAAGGCCCATAGTCTGCTCTATAGATGTTGAATGCACTCTGTAGTGAGAACAGAACACATTCAATCACACAGGTTTGAGGCCAGGATGAAAGGCTAAGTGACATGGAATACAGAACAGTGGTGTAAAATTTCAACTGAACAGTGATATTGTTCCTTCGGGTTTCCATGGTCACAACATGATACATGGTTAAGTTAAGCAGATGTAAATGGCCGATGTAAATGGCCAAAAAGCGTTTGTCTGTAAGTGTTTTCTTGATAGCAGTTGATTAGTTATTACTTGTAAACATAAATTTGTTGTGAACTGAAGTTTGTTTAAATTGTTTGCTTCATGAATATGAATATGAATATGCTTATGCCAATCGCTAAACGAAGTCTATGGAATTCCCCATGTAAATTAGCATTGAGCTAACGAGTTCTATCGCAATTGATTGTTTTTATAGACAAATGTTACTAATTAAGATTACTAAGATGCATTCTGTATGTCTGCTTAGTTTTACAGTGCTTCCTGAGTAAAGTTTTGAAAAGAACTTAAAGCTTCATCCTTTCACTTGGGAAAACTGTTAGCTATCTGCTGAGCTAATGTAGCAGGCTAGAGGGACCTAGCCACACACACTGAAGCGGGTGCAGAACAAGCAGGTACCGCTTGCCAAGAACGGCTCTGTTAGAGCTTTGTGCCCAAATGGGCCCTCATCTACAGAGACGCACCAGGTGCAACCAGGCCATACCCGTTCAGGTTTTGTCTGTTCTTGCGTTCCTGGCTACAGGAACGTTCCAATGAGAATTTGGAGACCAGTCGGGTATATATATATATAAGCAGAATTTTGCCCGATGTTCTTCGCAGTATTATCCCTCTTTGTCCGCAATTTATTAGATTTCCATACAGTGACCAGGAACAGCGAAATGTGAAAAGGGATTTCTTGCGTAAAACAGGGTTCCCAATGGCTTCTCACCCCGATTGCACACACTCAGACAGCCTAGGAAGCCCACTTCAATAGAGCACATGCCCGTGCGCGGTCGGTAGTGGAGCGCAGCATAGGCATGCTAAAGGGAAGGTGGCGATGTTTGGATGCATCGGGAGGGAGACTGCTATATGACCCCGAAAAGGTTTGCCAGATCATCCTAGCCTGTTGTGTGCTACACAACATCTGTCTAAGCCATGGCATAGAGCTAGGAGAAGACGAAATGCGCATGGACTAAGATGACTACCCTCCCATCCCAGCTGGCTGGAACACGCACATCACTGCGCTGAGAAGACGGGAGCTGATTCACCAACTATACCAACAGGTAAATAATGTTGATAGGAATAAATGCACACATGTTCACATTTTCTTCAGAATGTTTTATTTAGGCACGTTTGTTCAAAGAACCCTCAATAGCGGACAGAGTTCGGCAACAACCTCACTAACAGACTCATTCAAGTCCCTTTGTGTCTGAAGGATCCATGATGGGTGGAAGAGGAAGCTGGTGAAGGCCGGCGAAGCCCTGATGCTGGTGCAGCAGGTGCTGCTGCCGCAGATGCGGCTTCTGGTGCTGCTCGTGCCGCAGGTGCAGCCGCTGGTGCTTCGGAGACTTGTCTACTACCATGTCACATACTTTGCTTTTGCCATTACGCCACCAGACTAGCTTTCGAACAATGTTTTGGCCCATCATCAGAACGTCGATTTCAGCCTCACTATAATTCTTCTTTTTACATGTTTCTTTCTTGCTTGCCATTGTCACAGAGAGTTTGTGTATTGAGAATGCGCTCAGTTTGTGCGTTGAGAATATGTTAATTTGATTAAGTAGGGGCGTTTTGAGGGCGGAGATTCAGTTGTGCACCATTCCACGATCATTTGTGATTTATAACTGAAGGATTGGCGTACACGTGTTTTTTTGTGTGTACGTTCGTTTTCTCTGAATCACACTTACGATCATTTCAGAAAATGTCTTAGATCAAATGGAGGATGGCTTCTACGCAACATTTTATAAATGGGGGCCCATATCTTTTTATCCGCTTCATAGTGTTTTATTTTTTTCTGAACTTGTTAATAACATGCAATGTTACTTTTATTTAATGTTGTCATTAGCATCATCATCATTATTATTATTCTCCAACATCATCATTATTATTATTATTATTGGTAAGCTGTTTTAACACACATCGTCATTAAAAACACCCACTTGTATATTGTACACCAGCTTTTTTTGTTCATAGTTCATAATTTTTGAAAGATTTAATTAAAGCAGAAGAATGTAGAAATATTTATTTTACACACAACTATTTACAGAAAACACAGAATAATTAATAAAACAATATTTTAAACAATTTACAATACATCTACTATTTACAATTATTAACTATTTACAATGCTATTGTCGTTCCAAGCAACAACACTCAAAATCAGAAATGGTTATACAAATGTTTATTTACCACAAGGAGACTGGAGAGAGAACTGTAGGCCAAGAGCCACTGTAGAAAGAACCCCACTAGGCGATGGGCATGAACCCCTTTAAATGGCCAACCATGTCCACACATCAGCAAGATACACGCCTTCCCCCAAAAGGTATTATCAGTATGCAATACTAAAACCACGCCCCACATATAGAATCCACAGAAAAAAACACTCCAGTAGACAATCCAGACAGCAAGTCGCTACCGGCCAGTGTGGCAGGCACCCGCTTTGTCACTTTCAAGCGTGGAGACGGTTCTGCGCTGGCCCGTCCACCAGGAATGCTCCCCAATAGCACTCCGATGACGCGTAGCTCCTCCCCCCACAAGGAAATTCCAACTACAGAGGGACACAATACAAGCAAACACTTAGAGCAGCCCGCACGCCATTAAGTTGGGAGATCCAGTAACAAACTAAATGACCAGTGTGGTGGAAGAAAGAACCTCCCTTTTGCCTGGCAGCTGGAGAGTGTTGAGCAGTGTGTGAGTGTGTGTGCATGTATGTGTTCTACCTGTATCTCTGTCTTGTAGGCTTTCTCTGTATCTGCGTCTGTACTTGCGTGTGTCTCTGTGTGTGTGTGTGCCTGCCTGCCTGCCTGCGTCTGTCTGTGCGTGCCTGCTTGCGTGTGTCTGTGCGTCCCTGCCTGCGTCTGTGCGTGTCTGCCTGCGTCTGTGCGTGCATGCGTGTGTCTGTGAGTGCGTGTTATACCTGCATCTCTGTCTTGTAGGCCTTCTCTATGTAGAGAGTTGAGGTGTGCGTGCGTACCTGCGTTTGTGCGTGCGTCTGTGTGTGTGTGCCTGTGCGTGCCTGCCTGCCTGCCTGCCTGCCTGCCTGTGTCTGTGCGTGCCTGCCTGTGTCTGCGTGCCTGCTTGCATACGTACGCCTGTGTGTGTGTGCCTGCCTACGTGCATCTGTGTGTGCGTGCGTGCCTGCCCACCTGCGTCTGTCTGTCTGTCTGTCTGTGCGTGCCTGCTTGCGTATGTCTGTGCGTCCCTCCCTGTGTCTGTGCCTACCTGCCTGCGTCTGTGCGTGTGTCTGTGCGCTTGTCTGTGCGTGCATGTTATACTTGCATCTCTGTCTTGTAGGCCTTCTCTGTCTAGAGTCTGAAGCACTTCCCTGGCCGGCGTCCGGCTCTCCCTGCCCTCTGCTTGGCTGATGCTTTACTGATGACCGTCACCAGCAACGACTCCACCCCGATATGGGGGTTAGACACCTGCACACACAGACAAACCACACAAACACACACACACACACACACGTACACAGATACGCACAGACACAGGGACGCACGCACAGACACTTCAAGGGATAAACCAGCTAGCAAGTAAGTATTTTAACCTGATCATTTAATTGTATTCCTTGCTTGCAGACTCAGGGGCGTAACAATAGACAGTGCAGGCAGTGGCTGTCTAACACAGTGGCGACTCCTAGAGGACACCAGGGGAAGCCCAGCCTCCTCAGAATAAAATAACTTGAGACGTGACTATGACAATAACAACACGTAAAATCTATTTTAGGCTCATCTCGGGCTGCCAAGTGACACCAGACTAGGTTCACGCCCACTTGTCGTCTTTCACATTTTTTTAGACAGATTAGCCAATCACCGTTGAGTGTTATACTGCGCTGACCGGACTGTATTGTACTCTGCCCTCAACCATGAACGTGAAGCTGTATGCTATTTAAGATAAGGTCAACTTGGTAAACTGGTTTACCATCATTTTCCATTCGTTCTTATTGTGATATTTTTTCCAAGGAAGAAAGAAAAAAAGAAAAAAACTAGCAAACAGTAGTGATACCAGTCTTAAAATGATTGCACTGATTACCTGTTAGTTTCAGAAAACACTTCAAGATTCTTTTGCTAGTTTAGAAATCACTCCTTTGCCATGCACCTGAATATATGTCACTCTCAAGAGGTACACACACCCAGTAGTTCCCTAGAGGTCTTCTGGCACTGAACGCTTAATGCTTCCAAAAGCCAGGACAAAGAGACATGGAGAGGCAGCTTTTAGTTTATATGCTCCTAGCCTTTGGAATACCCAGAGTACCTAAGAATGGTTGAAACGGTGGAAACCTTTAAACGGACACTTTAGACATACCTCTCTAATCTCGCCTGTCACTCTCTGTAATATGTATCTCTTCTCAGTGGTCTGTCGTGGGTGTGCCTTGTAATATGTTTGCACTTACATTACATGGTTTTTCATCCCTCTGGAAAATCTGTACCTCACACAAGTGTTTGTAAAAAATAAAATTTGATGATGATACTCGATTGAGCCGTTAACGTGGGCAATTGTAAATTACACCTGAATGTTATAGCTGTCAAACGGAGGAGCACTAGGCTGTTTGATCGAAGTAGAACCCGTAGTTCACCTGTAGTTCACCTTGTAGATACTCGATAGGGTTAACGACCATAAATTGGGTTTAAGGCTTTTGGTTCAATGACTCGTTTGTAAAACCCTTTGTGTCTTATAATAGGAAACGGTCCATACATTGTTTATATTTCAGTCAGACCAAACAAACATGGACAGTCAGTGGTTTTGTTTACGTGTATTATTATAAACGTCTTTCATATCGCTACTTATTCCTCGAGTAGGTATCCGTGAAATTGACAATTCGTCAACATCTGTACAAGGATAATATAAGTTTTGTAATACATCAAAGATGCTTTTATAAAATCCATTTCTAATGGATGAAGCCTTGGCCTGGAGGAAGGGTCGTCAGGTGGTCCCCAACCTTCTTAGAGTGTTTCGACCCTTAACCACAACACTCTCCAGTTGGCAGGTCAGCAGTGCTTGGCCAAGTCACTGCTCCCCTACTCCAGGCTTCCAGCTAGTGTCCTCTCTCTTATGCCAGTGCCAACAGGAGGCTCTCTCTGCCACTTCTCCCAACCTACGAACGGCTGTTTTCCCCACGTGGCCTCTGTAAGATAAATTCAGTTCAGTACGAATTTATTAACAAAACGTATGTTTATTAACAATGTATATAGGCCGTATAGAAAATCAGGGTCTATGCATAAGACACAGAGGGCAAGAAAAAACTTACAGAGAGCAGAGCATGAGAAAAAGGAGAGCCTACAGTCCCTCTGGCTAAGCAAGGTCAAGCCAGTTGTCACTTAGTATGTTTGAAGCTCGGGAGGATGAAATCTTTGGAGTTTCCAGACAGATAAGACAGATGGGAGTAGAGGCAGTGGCGGTGCGTCAATACAGGGCGCAAGGGCGCCGCCCCTCCTAAAATTTTGAGATGAAAAAAAAAAAAAAAAAAAGTAAAAAAACATTATATACCAAACAATTAAAATAAGAAATGTACTGTGTTAACGCGTTAAATGTGTGTGGGAGACCGTAAGCCCCTGTCAACAACCACTTAAATGTGACCAAATATAATATATTGCCATTCGTTATCACTGAGATAAGCCACTCCTCCGTGGAGGGGCGCCGGCCAAATGGAAGTCAATGGGAGCTCTCATACTTTTCTGCAACATTTGAGCAAGGACAGCTTCTCATTGGCGGATGAAAGTTCGATCCTGGGGCGCAAAATTCTGCGCCCTAGCCAATGACATCGTTTCTTATTTCAACGCGACTGGACTATTCGTCGAATCAGAGACCTTTATCATTCCCTCACATCCCATATAAATCTCACGTATCTAGGAGAGCAACATAGCTAGCAGAGACTTTGATTCTGTGAGTATGGCAACTGAAAACTCTGTGGAATCTCTTCGTGAAACACCTTTCAATCGACGATCAGATGTCGATAAGAAGAGACTGAAAGACATGGGACACGAACGTCCGGATTTAAAAATGCAGCAGCAGAGCATCGACCGCGGGAGGACGTACACCCGTAGCTTCTCCTCAAGCCTGTATGCTAACCGGAGCTGGTTAGCTGGTTGTTCATTGAGTAATGCGTTTTTTTGTTTTCCCTGCCTGTTGTTCCAAAGTCCTGGGACTGAAACAATCTGGACTGCAACGGGGACGAAGGATCTAAAGCACTTCAACGATAAATGTAAGAAGCACGAATCTTGCCGCAGCCATCTAACTAACAGCCTGAAGCTAAGCCTCTTTGGAAGACTGAGTATAGCAAAGCAGCTCGACTTGGCATTCGAAAACACAATGAAGAAGTAAGGAAAAACAGACACATTCTCTCAAGAATAATAGACTGTGTGAAGTTCTGTGGTGCATTTGAGTTGGTCCTGCGTTGTCATGATGAGAGCAAGAACTCGGATAACCCAGGGATATTCCGTGGCTTGGTGGACGTCGTTGCCTCACTTGACAGTGCACTGAAAGAGCATCTGTGTTTAAGGGAACATCCAAAACAGTCCAGAATGAACTTGACTGTATGCTGGCTGTTGTGAGGGAAAAGTTATTGAGAGATTTGCCAACTTGAAAAAGAGGAGGGCTAAATTTCTTTATAAGTAGTGGGGCCTACTCTTGTCAAACACCCAATGTGATATCTCTTGTGCTCTAAACCTCTTTCATGTGAGGGTTTAGCGTCTGCTAAATGACTAAATGTAAATGAGGGTGTGGGCACCTGTTTTATTCTGTAAACCTCTGAAACCATTCTGCTCTGAACCTCTCATGCCCAAAGTTACAGTTTGTTGATGGTTGTCATTGGATAGTGTTGAGCACTTTGTGTTGTTGAAATAAAGCTTCTTTTTTTTTTTTTTATATATTCTACTCAAACTCTTTTTTTTCTCATTGTGGAGTGCTATTTTAAAAGCGCCGCCCAACTGCGCCCCCCCCCCCCAGGAAAAAATTCACCAGCCGCCACTGAGTAGAGGCGCTCACAAAGCCATGATTGTCACACAGAAATTATGTGTTATTGCGGAGAACTAAGGTGCATGGTACCATCCTGAGGGGCGGATACCTGGAGGCCCAAGAAAGTGACCTCAGTGGGTCCAAGACCAACTCTTTCAAACTTGTATCAGAATGCATTCTCCAGCCTGGCTTTGTTCCTCTGTGTCAAGTCAAGCTGTATTTGTGTCACTATTTACCAGTAAAACTTATCTTGGTACAACCAAATGCTTCGTATGGTGGTCTCTCTCTAAACCAACATGCAAGAGTGAAAAATACTCTTACACCTCTTAGTCCAACCCTTGTCATCAGATTCTAAGCTGATTGAGCTGGGAATCCTTGACAACCCACTTCCACTGTCATCCGGCAGTCCTGGACAAGTTGTTGGTACTTTGTTTTCTTTCTCTCTGCCGCCTCCTCAACAAGCGATAAGAAGATGACGTGTAAAATCACGTCAGTTAACACCATAACCAGTTAAACTGGAACAACGGCGCCTATGTCTGGATAAATAACACCCGCAGCGTTCATCTGCGGTCAGACAGCTTTGGGAAAGCACCCCAAAACCATTTTCGATTGTTCAGCATAAAAGCGGAGACCCTCACTCTACAAATCTCGACTGACTCTTAGTCAACAACCAGAGTGATACACCAGCAAAGCAACATACGTAAGCATTTGATCCTGAGATTTTATTTTATTTCCTGCTCACAGAAAACTTTGTGATATGAATGTTTGTCTTGTCTTGTTTGTCTTGAGCTCCGATCCATTATAAGGAACAGGAGGCGTAAAGCTGTGCCCATAGAACCACATGATGTCATTCTAAAAAAGGTTTTATTTCAAATAGAATACTGCTAGCCATATCATTCTTTAGTATGCGTGTCAGTTATCATACCCCATGTCACAAAATGTGAATTGAGGAGCGGCAGTGTTGATCCGACTTCACTACCCAGTTAAGGAGCTGGGACTATTACTTTACGTGCACAGGTACTTTGGGTTTGGTGGGAGCAGCACAGCAGTAGGCTATCATCCAGACACCAGATTTCGATACAAAAAAAAATTATGTCACAAATATGTCAGCATTAGGTTTAGGCTACATATCTTCCCAAAACCATTTAAACAAAAAACAAGCTATTAATATTAATCTATATTTCACCCCATGTCAGTGTTAAGTGCACATATCTGGCTGGTTATGAAAGATTTTCCCAAACCATTTAAACCACAGTTTTCCCGAACTGTTTAAACCACTCATTAACATATTTCAGCCAGCTGACATAGCTGATGACCTAACCGATGTCAGCGTTCAGCCTATCGGAGATTTTCCCGAACAATTTGCTTACATTGAAGATTTGAACCCACTTCATGGACACTTATCTGCTGTATTTTTTTAGTAAATGAAGAAACCACAAACACAGTGGATTATTTGCAGCCTACATTTCAGATGTTCTGCTTGTGTGTCTGCATTCGACATCAAATATCTCATGAACCAACATGTCAATAAACCTACTGGAAAGCTGGCCAATAACTCAGTGAATTTCTGTTGGCAACTGCAGAAACGTTTAACTTGAAGGTGTGTGTTAGCTCACTACCGACTCTGTTTAATTGACGCAGTTTCCCTGTAATAATACCCTGTTCATCGCCCATCTATTTTCAAATGACACATGTGCACAGATACTTTTTTTAACTGCATAGACAGCGGTGGAGAGAGGAGGGAAGTCCGTGGGTATGTGACTTTTGTACTCTAGTTAAGGGGCCGTAGTTAAGGTGACATCAGGCTACGGTGAGGTGTACCACACAGGCTGCTTTAATCTGAACTGGTTGAAAGATTCATCCAATTACAGTTTTTCTCGATTGCTTTGGCACATTTTTCCATTCACTGTTTGCTTTTTCAAAACAGCTCACACACAGCCCTTAACAGAAGCTGAAATGACCAAAACACTATATGATGTTTGCAGAATGACACCACCTTCTCAAAACTCATCACACACCCATCAAAACCAAACATTTCTATCAAAACCTACAATTTGTGCTCAATTGAAAATGTATGTTTTTTCATTTATTTAACAATGGATAACAAAATTCAAACTACAGCTATCAATATCAACCTCTGTAACCATCACTTCAACTTTTGTGCAACACCCTCACAGTATTGACTATTTTACCACTGCCAACATTACAATTTGGGTTTTGCACTGAGCACTATACTGTCAGAAAGTATTTGAAATCTGAAAATTTGTATACAGTAAAATATTGTAGTTCTGTTTTTGTATTGCTAAACACTATACAATATATTCTAAACAAGGACCTGTCAACACCATTGATTTAGATTTGCTCTACTGTGTACAAAATGGCAAACATTCTGACACAAATATATTTTTCCACATTACATGTATATTCTGTATGCAGTCAAAATGACAGGTTTCAATATACAGTAAAAAGGTCAATTCTCCCCCTGCCACCAGTGTGGGCCAGTGTGTTGATTCTGTAAAAATAGTGTAATAGGCTATAAATACTGTACATAAAGTGTATTATAAAGTAATCAGAATTCGTTGTAAATTACTTTAGTGAAACTACAGTACATTGTATTGTGGCAACACACTTTACAAAAGTATAGAAATGGTTGTTGCCAAGAGTGCAAATACATGAAACACAGTACAGTAAATTGACTGTAAAGGCCAGCAAAGTGTCATTGTCATTGCCGAACGTACAAACAATTGATGCCAGAGTGTGACGGCTCAGGTTTGGCTGAACCCTTTGGCCAGCCTCTCTTATGGAGAGGTCATGATTGACTACGTGATCAATGACTCTTGCGCTAATTTCATTAGAGCATCTTACACGAATGCCACGTCCCTGACAGGGGCCCCTCTACCTCTACCACGACCTCTTCCTTGTCCTCGTCCTGGTCTGAGGTTGTTGGTGGCGGCATCCTCGAAACATGCTTGGTATCAATTTCAATCTATTGACCTCTTTTAGAGGTTGAGAACTACTTGATTAGTTTTGCACAGAGAGTTCACACAGGAGCTGACGATATTTAGAATATAGAGAGCAGTTTCAGTAGGCTGCTACTAAGTGTCTGCAATGTGTTGACATGGTTATTCAATTAGGTTTTGTGTCTTTCTCTGAGAAGTGTGTTAACTGTTTTGAAAAGTGTGTTAAAACTCAAAGAAATTTGTGTGAAAGCAATGAGAAATAGTTAACCCATTCGCCAGAGAAGACTCTTGCTGTGCAGAATAGATGTGAGCATTAGATGAAGTTGACCCATGATTCGCTAAACGCGTGAAAACAATTGAGAAAAACTGTAACTCAAAGAGGATAGTGTTGGTCTCAATTTATCCCAGTTGATAACTGAACCCACCAGGCCAAGTTTGATAGATTAAGATAGGTTTTCCCCCAAGTTAATATTTTTAGTGCTAGAATACTAAAGTTTGATGAATGAATGGTGCGAAGCTAGAGTGTCCACTAATGTTTGTTTACCAAAAGGCAGTAGGCCCAGGCAGTAGGCGCAGCAAAATTATTTAAGTCACAAAACTAACACACAATCTAAAGATTTTATTGTCAGGCTGCACAAAAAGGAAGAAAATGACAAAGAAATAAGAGGATGCTACGCATGTTAAATAGTTGTAGGTAGCCCCTTAGGCTTACGGAAATGGTTTAACCCCAGTGCTCAGTAGTCAATGGAAACTTTCAAACTCACCCTTTCAAACTGGACAACTGGCCAAATGACTCAGAATTATGTAAAACTGTCATCTGAGATCACAAGTTGTGAACGTATTGTCTACGTGTTGTCAATGTGTTGTTAACTTGTGAAAAGTTATCGCATTAACAACACGCTGAAAATGCGTAAGACATGTTGTTAAATGTGACAAGCTCATCCTTTGATTGACACAGTATTGATGTGTGCATGGACCGTCAGACTGTGTGGGTGTGTCCGGTGAAAGGAGTGGTCCTGTGTCTGCCAGACAAAGACATGGAATCTAAGGAATGACAGTCTAATCTAATCTAATGATGTGATCGTCACTACAGATAAGTATGTGCTCTGACTGCCATGCCATCGAGCCTGGCTCTTTGGCGTTGCGGTCAGAGTGCATGTTTGGCACCCTGTAGATCCAGGTTCAAGTCCAGGTGGGGTGACTGACCACGCTCAAGTGACACTTTCTATTCAATCTTTTGACAAAGAGAGTGACAGTGTTTCAATTCCAGTGGCTCACAAGACTACACAAGAACAAGGCCTTATTCAAAACTGATCAAACTGTTTAATATTGATTATTAATGCTTGCTTTATCTGTTTTATCACCAGTCATTCGGCACCCGGACAGACACTATGTCTGCCCGTGAGCAGACAGCGGAGCCTGCCGGCAACACGGTACAGTAGTGCTGATTTCACTCATTAGGTTTTTTGTCCAATTGCTTACACACAACTATTTTACAGGAGGCCCAGTTTTTGAAACGTGTGACTCAATAAGCAAAACTACACACCAAATCTGCAAATCGATAAGCTAATCCTCAGCCTCACACTCATTTTGCAATGTCCTATAACACTTTCTGCAAAACATTACACACATGGACACAATCAGACATTGAAGACTTGCTATCTTACTTAATTGTGTGCCTTTTCAAGGCACTGCCTTTCAGAATCCTCACATCTGTACCAGTTCCAAAGGAGGATATTGGTCGTGATGTTGAAGGTCACATAGTCTCTTTTTTATCCATCATGTACAAAGGGTCCATTTTTACATCTTGCATACAACAAAATATTGTTTATTATGCATTTCTGTACACAACACTGTGTTGGTAAAACGTCTTTGTAATTACAATAGAGTTTTTCGAAACTCTAAACGTAAATCCAACAATTGCACATGTAACCCCTTTGAATTGGTCTGCGTCGAAAGAAGGCAGGAGACGTGAGTCCAGTTCTTCAGTTTATTATCCTGGCACAAATGATAACAAGGGACTCTTTAGCGCTTGAGGGCATGGAACACATTACTTTGTGCGTGACTCTAATCCTCACTGATATATTGTCAATTTAAGTTGAATAACAAAGTACAATATCCAATAGAAATGTATCCAATAAAACACAAAACATGTACCTGGCACAAATGACAACAAGGGACTCCTTAGCGCAGCAGCATGGAACACCTTACTTTATGCTAATGTAGAGGGTGATGAAATATTAGCTATCCACACGTGTGATTTTGAACTTCGATTAAAATATACATTCAGAGATGCATAACTACCAACACAAACACACTGTTTACATAAGGACAGAATGTGGAACGCCTCTACATAGTTAGTATTTATTTATGACGTTCAGTGATTGCATTCTAAGATAAAAGTGTAGGAGATCTCTTAATACACAACTCACCGTGACTCTAATCCTCCGACCTCTGAGGAGAGCCACTCAGTTCAACATGCATATCCCCTAGAGGTCACTATTTCCCCAACAGCATGACATATGCACATGCTCAGTATGATTAAATAGCACAAAAAGGATGCAAGTGGAAGAAACCAAATCTTCACTGTTACACATACACACAATGCAGTAGATAGAAAAATGGATAGATTACTTTATTGATCCCTAAGGGACATTGAAGTGTTGCAGCAGCAATTCACATAAATGATCAAACACACATAGCTTACACAAAAACACACAATGAGGTAAGTACAAAAAAAAAACTGTATTGTATTTACATACAGTACAGATGTATCCGCCCATTCACAGTGCACTCTCATCTCATGACTTACAGTATGCCCTGCAAAACATCTCTACAAAAGCATTTGGTAAAACTACAGATTTCACAGAAATAAATATTCTTGCTTAGTTTTACACTGTGTGCACAATTATTAGGCAAGTTGTATTTTTGAGGATTCATCTTATTATTGAACAACTACAATGCTCTCTGTATATCCAAAATGTCAATAAACCTCAAACCTGAATATTTTAGAAAGTAAAAGTGAGGTTTTGGCTTTCTTAGGAGAATATCTTTGTGTCCACATTTATTGGGCAACTATTACTGTGCAGAATTATTATGCAACTAAATGAAAAACGAAGATGTTCCCATCTCACTTGTTTATTTACATCTGTTAAAGTGAGAATAATAAACAAACAACTCAAAATTTACAAATAAACAGTGACCAATATAGCCACCCTTCTTTTCAATAACAGTAATAAGCCTTCCATTCATGGAGTCTGTCAGTTTCTTGATCTGTTGACGATCAACATTTTGTGCAGCAGCAACCAGCCTCCCAGACACTGTTCAGAGAGGTCTACTGTTTTCCTTCACTGTAAATCTCCTGTTTAAGAAGGCTCCACAAGTTCTCAATAGGGTTTAGGTCAGGTGAGGAAGGGGGCCATGTCATTATTCTTTCATCTTTAAGGCCTTTACTGGCTTGCCACGCAGTGAAGTACTTTGATGAATGCGATGGAGCATTGTCCTGCATAAAAATCATGTTCTTCTTGAAAGATTCAGACTTTTTCCTGTACCACTGCTTGAAGAAAATTGGCAGTAGGTTTGGGCGTTGATTTTGAGCCCATGTTCAACCGGAAAAGGTCCAACTAGCTCATCTTTAATAATACCAGCCCATACCAGTACCCGACCTCCATCTTGCTGGCTTCTGAGTCGAAGTGGAGCTCTGTGCCCGTTACTGATCCAGCCACGGGCCCATCCATCAGTCCATTAAACCTTTGAAAAATCTCTTCAGATAGTTCTTGGCCCAGTCTTGACGTTTCAACTTATGTGTCTTGTTCAGTGGTGGTCGGGTTTAAGCCTTCCTTTCCTTGGCCATGTCTCTGAGCACTGAACACCTTCTGGGCACTCCAGGTAGGTTGCAGTTCTGGAATATGACAGCACTGGAGGATAATGGGTTCCTGGTAGCTTCGCGTTTGGAAAATATGCATAAAAACTACGATATGGTCAAAATACTCACTTGCCTAATAATTGTGCACACAGTGTAGTTTTCAGTGATTGGGTGTGCTGTTTATAGGTGAGTCTGTGTGCTGTTAAGGCTCAGAAAGCACAACATAAATAGGCAGGGCAGGCAATGTATTTCAGAAGCATTTTTTATTATATCTCTTGAAATTCTATTTACATCCAAATAGCAATGAATTAATGAAATGCTTTGGCAATCATTTCAATCATGTCTTATCATTTCATTCGTCTCTGATGTCTACCGACCAACCTACCTGTTCGTGCACTTATTGCGCGTGGGTGACTGGAGTCTTCTGCAACACTAGGCAGACCTATCTAAAGCTAGCAAGCCAACAGGAATGGCAGAGAATGGCAGAGAAAAGCAGCCAAAATGTCCTATTCCAACCGATACTTACAACAGCTTGCACTGTTAAACAAAGCAAGAAAAGAAATACAGAAGTAGGAAAGGCTATGACCAGAAAGAGGTTGGATAAAGCGGTAGGTCAAACCAAAATCAACATGGCTTTTCAACGATAATAATAGATCTGATTTCTATAGCGCCTTTCTGGAGCCATGATTAACAAACACAAACTGTGTGACACAAACCTACAAGCACAGTCTGAGACTTGGGTTACGGGAGTTACACACCACAGCGACCCTCATGCCTCCTCCTCTTAGCCTGGCTGATAGTGGACCGACCCCTCCGCCACAGAAGTCTGTGGGCAGCAAAGGAGATGAGGACAAAGGGGTCCGGAAGCCAATAAACGCATCCACCACAGGGAGAGGTTTGTAGTTGATGGTATGGCTGTTAGCATAACAAGCAATAACTTAGCTCTTCAACCCAACCCAAACCACCCAGGAGATTAAGAGCAAGTAGCTGTGAGCAGGTGTCATTTTGAGGGTGTATTTATCTTATGATCTTATGAACGTCCCCCAGAAACCTTGAATCATCTACTTTTCAAATATATACAGTTAAAAATGAGAAATTAGCACTTTCTAAGGAGAAGAGAACTTAAATCTTGCACATTTCAGTCTCTGAGGTAGCAGCTCCTAATGACCCGCCATTAGCAAATGAGGGCTATATTTATATGATAAGGGCTATTCAAATGATATGGGGATGGTAAATCCGTGCTCGCTATTGGGTCATGACATGGCAAGAAAACCTGTGGGGACAGAGAGCCACAATGACTTTACAGGGCCATAACCTATTGGCCATTGTCTTTGACAGGTGAGCCATAAGCAGTTACAGGTGTTTACACCGATCTCATCAATATTCATTATGTAGGGACAGTTGTTTTGGAGAAGAAAATGTAACACGTAGAAATGTGTTCTTAGAGAGAGAACGAGACAGGGTGAGACAGTGGGTGAGAGAAAGCGCCTCAACGAAACACCATACGTCCCACATTGACCCCACAATCTTATCTTATGTTTAGCAGCTGAAATCTGCCGACATAATAGAGATTGCTGCCTTGGGAAGACCATTCCAGCTTGGGATGCTGTATGACTGCCGTAAAGATGCTCTTATTCCAGGTATGGCATCATTGATGTGTTCAATATTTCACTTGAACTAGAAATGCTGAAATATGGGACAAATAAACAGAATGGAGATGCTTTGATACCGAACTAAGCAGCTGTGTTAAAAATAATTATAAAAAATGATGTAAATATTTGTTACATACATAATAAGGGCAGGGAAATTCGACCTCTGCATTTGATCTATGCAACTGTATGTAATTGTTCAACTACTTAATGGTGGACTATTGAATTTGAATTTACAATTAAAAATACTTTTTTGGATTATACTTTATGATCATTGATTTATGTCCACAGGTATGACTTTATGGGATCATGACAACCTACAGAACAAGAAAAGTGTACAACAACAACATAATACTGAATTTAATGTGACAACATCAGATTCAATTGAGGAGAAGTCACATTCATTAAAGCTATCTGGCTCTCTTAAATTAAGTCTCTTGGGAGGACTGGTGAATGTTGGAGGATCAGCCAAATATTTCAAAGACACAAAGAAATCTCTCAAACAAGCCCGTGTGACTCTTCAGTACAGAACAACCACGAAATATGAAACATTAACAATGCATCACCTTGCTCATAAACAGATATCTCATCCTAACGTGTTTGAAGATGACATTGCCACTCATGTTGTCACAGCCATCTTGTACGGAGCTGGTGCTTACTTTGTGTTTGACAGAGAATCATCCTCAGAGGATGATAGGAAACAAGTGGAGGGAGAGACTAACCTCACCTTCAATAAGCTGAAATACGTCACAGTAGATGCTGGGACATCCCTCAACATGAATGATGAAGAGAAAGCAGCAGTTGAAAAATTTTGTTGCACATTTCATGGAGATTTCCAGTTAAAAACCAACCCAACGTCCTTCAGTGAGGCTGTGATTGTTTACAAAACCCTTCCACACATGCTGGGGGAGAAGGGAGAAAATGCTGTTCCACTCAGGGTGTGGCTGTACCCTCTGGTGAAGTTGGATTCAAGAGCTGCAAAACTACAAAGAGACATCAGCAATGATCTCATCACATACTCCTCAGAAACAATAGAGTCTCTAACAATGGCAGAGATGAGATGCAGTGACATACTGAAAGACACAACAGCGGCAACATTTCCTGCCATGGAAAAGAAGGTTCAGACTTTGATGCAGAAGTGCCGTCAGTACAAACTTGACTTCATGCAGAAGCTCGGGTCAGTGCTTCCTTCAATCCGAGGGGGTGTGAAAGAGGAGAGTGCCCTTCAGGACATCCTGAAGGCACACGAGCAGTCTCCATTCAACAGCAATGAGCTGGATCAGTGGCTCACATGCAAGGAGAAGGAATCAGATACACTGAAATCCTTCCTTAAGCAACTGAAGAAACTAGGTGCAAAAATGGATGACAATTTGGATGACCTATTGTCTGATTTAGAGGTCAAAACTATTGTGTGCTTTTCATTTACTTCTGTAGACCAGCCTGAATGTTTCCTGGTGAAACTGTCAGATTATCTCAAACCACCAGGAATGGTGGCCACTCCTGCAGAATCCTCTGATCTAGAGGCCAGAAACACAGAGTGGCTGTCAACTGATGCTAGACAGACGATGAGGAGACAACTACAATTGTTTGGAGAACTGAAGCAGTTGAACAACAGGGATGACACCAAATTCATAGCTGCATCAAAATATGATGAGAGCCATCCTGGGGCGTGGATTTTCATATATGAAGATGGTTGTTCTGATACCGTCCCCTTTGTACCTCCATCAAAACCTGCCACCCCAACCAGTACTGGTGTTACACATGACAGCTTAACAGTTAAGGTGTCTGAACCAGACTCTGCCACTGTAGAGTACAGAGTAAAATACAGAATGAAACAGGAACAGGAGACTGAACAGGCATCTCACCCAGTGCAGAAGAACCAAGAGGCAGTAACTCTGGCAGGACTGAAGCCAGAGACTGAGTATGAGATCAGAGTCACAGCTATGGGCAAACTCAGCTATGCTGTGAGCAGTGATGTCTGCAGTGCTGTAACCCTCCCAGACATCTCTGTCCTCTCAGGTAAATATTTGCTCCCACCAGTCTACCTGCAACATGTAGGATAGGTGTGTGTGTGTGTGTGTGTGTGTGTGTGTGTGTGTGTGTGTGTGTGTGTGTGTGTGTGTGTGTGTGTGTGTGTGTGTGTGTGTGTGTGTGTGTGTGTGTGTGTGTGTGTGTGAAATGAAAAATACTCAGAAAAGAATGTATCCGTGCATTTATATAAACATATATATTACCATCATACATCTGACTGTAGAATCACACACATAAACCTTCATCATAAAACCATTTAATTGAGCGTGACAGTGGGCTCTGTCAAGGGCCTCTAGTATTTTGATTCCAGCTTTTGCAGCAGAATCAGAGGTGTTGATGCTCGTGACTCAGACTGGTGATGAAACTAATGGTGGTTCTGCAGCAGCTGGTTATGGGGAAAGCTTTTCACTGTTGCGCACACACTAACTATGAATCATGTGTATGAAATTTGCAAAAACAATATGTTAAGCAACATTTCAGTGGAATGGAAAGAGACAGGCTATTAGATCCACATCAATTGTAACTTTCCAGCTGCTCCATGCCCATGAGAGACATCTTAGTTATGGAGTATGCCACGTCACAACCCAATACATGATCTTACAGGAGGTCTGTGTGGGTATGTACTGTACATTAATGATTAGGAATAATATAGTCCTGAATGTCACCCAAGAAAACACTCGTTAACACATAATACAGCATAACTGCTTAATACTGCAACTGAAAATACACAATAAGCTACAGATGCGGTAAAGACAGCTCTGAAAATGATCAGAGCTCAGCTACACACTTGAAACAATCACTTCTGAACTAATTTCTATCCACAAATTACCCGCACGATATAGAAGGCATGAACCTAGCCGTATACCACCTAAAAAATATATTTGACCATGTAGCTCAAATTTCACATTTGGCCACCACTACCAACAAAACAAAATAAAATAAAATCAGACCATTGGATTGATTCTGAATGCAAAAAAAAAAACAACAGAAGGCAGACAAGTAAGATATTTGCACTCAGTATTCTGAGATATGAACATAAATGAAAAATAAATAGGACTGAAAGATATAGAATAATCAATTAAATTCTGGAAAAACTGGAAATGTTTAGACAAAAGGCCTCATGATGATTTATCAATTAAAAATGGAGATATATGGATCACCCTACTGATTTCTGACCAGCAGCACATATCCAACAGATTGGAAATCCTTGAGATTACTATAAAGGATAATAAACATTTTCCAGTTACTCAGAAAGAGTCTGAGAAAAAGCTACACGACCTGCAGCCCAGAAAGGCCTGTGGTGTAGAGGTGTCCTGAATGAGATGCTAGAACATATAAACCTCAGATTCACTGTGTATCATGACACTGGGTCAAAATTGGATGTTACAGGACTGACTTTTTCGAAGAAGTCGATGGAGTTATCTTCTGTCCCGTCGTTTGAAGCATACCTTTCAGCTCCGGCATTGGTCTCCCATTACTGATCACTTCACGTTTTGATTGAAAGTCCAGTTTTGAGAAATGTTTTTGCTTAGCAATAGAATCTTCCATTTTCGCAGTCAGGGTCAAATATAAGTGCAAAAGAAGAGCAACGGCTGAACCAGCATAAACCTGACCGGTGGGCTCTCGCACGCCCCCTTCATTGAGGCAGAGGTACTGTGTTTTTCAATGCGATTTTCAATGCGATTTTCAATGCGATTTTCAATGCGATTTTCAATGCGATTTTATCTCAGCTCAACAAGACTAGATAGGTTCTACGCATGCGCTAAACCCAGTTTGTGAGCGATTGCGCAATCTGAGGTGAGGCACTGCCTCACTGTCTCGCTGTCTTCTGTCTGTTTGAACAGGACATGCGCAATTCAGCGATTTTGATTATAAAAATGCTCGAAATGATTGGAATTATGCAGAAATTACATTTATAGCACAGATCAGTAGAGAAATATTAATATTTTTTTTATTTTATAATTTTTTTTTTTAACTTATACTTTTCACGATGACAGGTGAGGCTCTGCCTCCTCTGCCTCCCTGACCGCACGTCCCTGGTGTGTGTGTGTGTGTGTGTGTGTACTTGTTATGTTGAGTGGGGATTGAAAGTGATGCATGTGATGTGTGGCACCTAATGTATCACCATCTGCCTTTAACATCTCTAGACTTTTTATTAACTTTTATTTATTGTAAAATTTGTATGTTTGATAATAATTAGGCTATTGTTACAACAATGTTTGTTGTTGTTTCAATCCAGAGACCAGACTGCATGGACATAAGACACAAGGTCTCTTGGTTTCAAGCATCAAAATGGCATTGTGAGTAAGATAAGCACCATTACAGATTTAACAGTGCTATACATGCTAATGCTAAATGCTATATTCATGTTTTATTATGTCATGACACAAGCTATTGACACAAACGGGCTCGAGTCAACACATGAGTTGTAACTAAACATAGGGTAACTATACAGAACTAAATGGGTAATGAACCTAAGTACGAACAAAACAAAACCAAACAAGGTGGAAGCTGAGATGGGGAGAGGGACTGGCTGACCTTATATCATGGAGCAAGAAAAGGTGAGCTGAAACTCCATGATGGCCCAACTCCACCCACCAGACTCCTGCAGGGAAAGGCCAGAAGGTCATCACACTGTTTAAGCAAAGGGGAGGCCTAGGGCGCCACCAGCTGTGTATGGGCTAACTCTACACTTAAAGCAGCTGTGTATGGGCTGTCTACACTTAAAGCAGCTGTGTATGGGCTCTACACTTAAAGCCATGAGGGATTTCTGACTGGGGTCTTGATTGACACGCTTACTTGTTTCATGTAAAATAACGTTCAAGCTTTGAGTTCAAGTTCAGAGTTATGATACTTTATTTCTCACCATAAAATCGAATCCATAAAAGTGTCCATACATCCAAACAGGCACCTTAATTACACAATGTAACAGACCTTTGGTGACACTATGAAGCGGTCAAAAATCTATGTGTGCTCTCCCTCCGTCAAGCAACACCTGACACCTGCATGAATGTTTCCATCTATATTGTGTGAGCCCAATTAAGGTAGAGCGCCATCTAGTGTCCCAAACATGAACCCCAATGGCTCCCACAAGCCACCAAAGATGAGGAAGAAACCATTTGCAATTAATTTCAGATGTCCAACCAATGTACTTTAAAAGTCTGCTCTGACATCCATCGACTACCTTACATTGTGAAACAGCCGAGTTGTTAAACACCCAACACTGCACTCAGTGGCGTAACGCAGTCACGACGGGCCCAGGTTCAGGATATTATGACGGGCCCCCCTAGTGAACGCTAGTTACTATCGTAGCGTTCCCTACTGCCACACCCGCGTCAAAAAAAAAAAAAGATGTTTGTTATCGATATAAATAGTGTTAACCTGTTGCATGGTTGCTGACACACCACTGAGGGCAGCGATGCTGATCCCAGCTGAACTGCTGCACTGCTGCTAGCAGGGGGGTCGTCCGTGGCGAACTCCGTGGGCTGGCGACTAGTTGACGGGTTAGTTAAAAATAATCTAATTTAGGCAGCTTTGCAACCTTCTCCTCCTGTTCTTTTTTCCCCAAAAAATTATAAAAACCATGACGGAAATAAGTTTGACTTTTTAAGTGGATATCAAGCATTAGACACTGTCAACAGTATAATAACAGTTCGTCTTTGAACACAAGCATATCTGAGAGGCGAAAATTTTACGCAGTACTGGGGGGGCCCGTCGAGAGACGTATGTATATCTCAGACCCAGTCAAAATGAACAAATCATTTCTGTTTTCTCTAGCTACCAGTGCTGCGCCTATGCAGGTCACGTGAAAAATGATCCAAAGATCCATATCCGGCAGATGAACGAATCGTTCACCTCCCGACCGTGTCTTTGGATCAATGTTTCGTTCTTCTGCCAACCGAGTCTTCGGATCAATGTTTCGTTCTTCTGCCAACCAAGTCTTTTGGATCGATGATTCGTTTATCTGCCGGATACGGATCTTTGGATCCTTTTCCACGTGACCTGCATAGGCTCAGTACTGGTAGCTAGAGGAAACAGAAATTATTCGTTAATTTCCCGACTCGGTTTTCGGATACGGATCTTTGGATAATTTTCCACGTGACCTGCATTCAACAAATAATTTCTGTTTCCTTGGCTGAGCCTATGCAAGTCCTGATGCGCGGCCACGAGAAAATGAACAAATCTTTTTTTGAGAGGACTCGTTACTCTCGAGTCCTTGTAAGGATTCGTTCAAAATGAATGAATCGTTCACGAACGACACATCACTAATTGCGCTGAGTTTAGCTGCGCACTCTCTCCTATCATTATTCTACACATGACTTGTTGCTGGAGGCCATCACTTTTCTGTTTAAAAAAGTCTACAGGCTTTTCTTTCAAGTCAGAAAGTTAATAAAGTGGTCTTGTGAGGGTGTTTGTATGTGTGGCTGTGAGTGACATGCACACGAATAATGAATAAGGCTGTGCTAGGCAATGGTTCCTAACAAAACGAACAATACACAATGTAGACAGGGACAGCACAGAATAGTATTCAATGTCTGGTGTCTTATTTGTTGCAACATGGTGGAGGATCAAAGATGTAAAGGTAGGTGTTAAGGAGAAGAGGGCTAGCTGCAGTTGGAAGAAGTTAGCTAGCTAGAAGGCTAGCTCTTGGGGCTACAAGCTTTTTTCTTCGTCTGTGATATCGCAACAACCAGATTAACATTCCAGGCTCCGAAACATATCACATAATTAGATTTAATTTGATGTAGTTTTTACTATAAATACAACACAGTTACTGAAGTGCTAATAATATATACTGAAAGTGTAAATGTAAATTGAGCAAATTTGTACTTTTGCTTTTCAGGATTAGTAACATCTCATCCAAATACAAGGACATCATCTCCAAAAGTGTTCTTATCAGTTCAGGATCTCCTCATGTCTACCAGCTGACACCAAAGAAAGTGACATTTGGAACTCTGACAAGAATTACTTTTGGTGAAAAAAATGAGGGCACAATAAATAAAACCATCTTCTTTGTGGGTGAAACAGGAACAGGAAAATCTACTCTGATCAATGCTCTGGCCAACTATGCCATGGGAGTGAAGTGGGAGGATGACCTGTGTTTTGAGATAGTTCAGGACGAGAAAAGAAGTTCATCAGAAAGTCAAACATCAGATGTGATCGTGTATGAGATCTTTGGTTTTGAAAATGAAACTCTTCCCTTCTCTCTGACCCTCGTCGATACCCCTGGATTTGGAGCCACCAGCGGGGTCAAAAAAGATGTCTTCATCAGTCAAAGATTATGTGACTTGCTTCGATCAGAGGATGGAGTTCATGAAGCTAATGCTGTGGCTCTGGTGCTGAAGGCATCAACTAATCGACTGAGTGACCGACTGATATACATCTTTGATTCATTGATGTCTTTGTTTGGAAAAGACATGGAGAAAAACATTGTTGCTCTCATCACACACTCAGATGGGAGAACACCTAAAAATGTTCTTAAAGCTCTTGAAGCTGCAAAGATTAAATGTGCCAAAAATGAGAAGAATCAGCCTCTTTACTTCCTGTTTAATAACTGCCTGAATGAAGACCGAACAGAGGACACAGATGTCTTGAAATTGGCTAATGAACGATCAGAGAAACTAATGACAGAGTTCACAGCCTTTCTGGGGGGAAAACAATCTAAAAATTTGGGGACAACTTGTCAGGTTCTAAAGGAACGCATCAGAATGGCTGCCTGCATCCAAAACTTGAAAGAAAGAATCACACTGTCTGAACTGAAACAGACAGAAATCACACAGATTCAGGAAGCTCTGAAAAAACATAAAGAAGAGATGGAAAACAATGGGAAATTCAGCATAACTGTTAATGATGTCTACAAAGAATTACAAACTATCGATTGTGGTGGTCAGTGGTGGTTGGGTCTTTTCAATGATGGAGCTACCCGCTGTACTGTCTGTAAAGAGAACTGTC
This sequence comes from Clupea harengus, assembly GCF_900700415.2. Taxonomy (NCBI): domain Eukaryota; kingdom Metazoa; phylum Chordata; class Actinopteri; order Clupeiformes; family Clupeidae; genus Clupea; species Clupea harengus. Next base: position 746,214 of record NC_045176.1, on the reverse strand, counting down.
ACTATCCTGGATGCACAATGGCCAAGCGTGCTCAAGAGTGTGCAGTCATGACTTCAAGGGGCCGCTGTACTTCATGTACCAACAAATGTCCAGCATCAGATCATGTGAAAGACAACCAGATCTATGTTACCAAGACAAGAAAAGTTCAGTTTACCAACGAAGACATTAAAATGAAGTATGAAAAGAATGAATCACAGTCTAAGAAGTCGAGCCTTCTGGAATATCTTGTGTTGGAAATGGATTACATGAGAGCAGAGTGGCTACTGTTGCTGGAAGAAGCCTTCGAACATGTCGTCAAACTGGATCAGATCGCCCTGAATGTTCTTTCACTGTCCACTCATGTCCACTTGGACTTCCTGATTGAGAAGATGAAGGAGACAGGAGATACAGAGAAGGTCCAGAAACTGGAGAAGATGAAAAGTCATGAGGATAAGGGATTGCTGGAAGCAGTGCGGTACTTCTTTGGTAAGAAGGACTGATGTAAGTGTAGAATGTCATTGTGACCAGACAGACAGACGACAAGATTATTTCCTTTTATTCACACAGGTATGATTAGAAAGTATAAATACGGTCACTTTTCAAATATCAAACATGTTATTCTCAGATGTGATGTTTTATAAATGTTGTTTGATACAGTCAAATCTTACAAGATTATCTTACAGTGATTCATCATTGGTGAATCACTGTCCACTTTGTCTGATCCATTCATGTTTATTTTGGTCGTGAAAGGAGCTGTGGGTTCTCTCTCTCTTTAGTTACTCTCAGAACTCTTCCTCACTTGTGTCGATGATTTCTGCATGTGCATGTGTATGTAGCAGTTCATACTTTAGGCAAACACATTGTAAAGTTGTTATCAGCTGTTTAATAAATATATCTGTTCACTTTTATTTTGTCATTTCCTTTACCGAGGCACTGTAGAAAGCACTCCATTTGAATTATGCACATTTCAGTCAGGGGACTCATGATAAGATGTTTGTTTAGTCTTTTTAGATTGCTTTCTCTGAAGTCTACTGCGCTACCCAACATGTGTCCACTCTTACTCACCTCGTTTGGTTGCTGCTTTTATTTGTTTGTTTTGACAATGCAAATGAATCAACATCACTGTAAATGTGCCAGTGTTAGCCAAATGGCCAAACTGATGTCCCTGTTAGATTAGCCTTCTTGGAAAAGGGTATAATTACAAAGTTACTGTCTGCAGAAAATACAGATTTTGTTGTATAATTAATCAATGTCCATCTTTTGGAAAGTAGTTCATAGCCGTAGGAGGTGGACAAATCAGAGAATAAGTCTGCTTTTATTCAAATGGAACAGGGGATGGAAGGATGCACATTAGGGTTTGAATTGTTCACATTGTAACGATGGCTTTCCTTTGGCGTCTTGTTGTTCATAACACAAGCTTCAGATAACTGATACAGAATGGCAGCCAGGTAGGCTTGTGCGCAGATGTGAAGCACAGGGCAATGATGCACAAGACGCTAATACACAAGGAACACTTCACCTAGATATTACACACAACACACTGACTAACACAAAAAGGGAGCATGAATACATTCTAAATTCAAATTTTAATAACAATTACACATAACATAGAACACGCAGAATTCTGGGAGCTATGTTCAACAAGGAAGCACACGACTTCACTTTGCACTTTACCCAGCCCCCACCCAGCACTTGCCCAAAACATCAACCTCCCATCCATTTACATGAATATGCCAACAGGCATATATTAACTCAGACATGTCCTATAGGCAGTGTTCTATGAGCTGTGTTACTTAAACATTATTCATAACATTAAATGGTTCTGTGGAGCTTTATGAAGAATGGTTTCACCTTAAAATTCCTACAAGTAATTTTCAAATATATTAAAAAGAGATATATTAATACTAATCATTGCATACATTCTTAATTATTCCCTAAATTGCTTGAGGAACAAGCTATGTGAATAATGCTCCCTACCTGGTGCATTTTTGTTACCTAAAATGACAACAAAATATGTCTCCCTTGAGTAACCATGTTCTTTCCTCCTATACTGTAAGCTGCCAAGGATAGGCATCACCAAGCTGTTGCTGCTGAAGATAATGTACATTTCTGGTATCCTCTAACTGATATGACCTAAAGTGTTCATTGTACCATGCATTAAAAGGGCCTCACAATGAAACTGACACTGTTCTTGATTACTACAATTTTAAGAATTTCAACACAATTAGGCAATCCTCCCGTTGAGCTATAAACTTGCTCATGGGCCTCCTTTGTTCTGGGAGGAAATGCCCCAGACTGCACTTCTTTGGCCGGGATTCAGAGTGCAATATCTGCAAACAAACGAACCTGAGAGAAGGCCACCAGTTGAACGAGCGCCTAGATTATCAGCAACTACACAGTGAACAGTCCCTTTAATATTTGTGCCCAGACTAACAGCAAAAGCTCCCTCCTGTTCTAAAGTTACAAGATATTTCAAAAGAGGCTCAAGTACCTTTCCATAACCAAATATCTTCACATTATTGACATAACTGAAGGCAAATGGATGTCAGTGAGGACCACAGCTCTGGTGGCACACTGGATTACACAAAGTAAACAGCTGTTATTTTATGAAGTTCCCAGCAGATTATATTACCTCAAAATCACCTACATACAGAATAAGGGAGATGCTGGGACTATTCTCATGATGAAAGCTGCTTCTACTATCAGTTTTCTCTAAATTTGTGAAGACGATCTGTTGAATGTCACGGTCTAACAACACCTTCAAAATGTTTTGTTTGCCTTTGAGATCAAAAATGTTTTCTACTAGTTCTACTATATCAAAGGTTCTCCTTGAAATACGTGTTTCTGTTAAAAGAGAAAGAAAACGGGACATCCGGTCTTAGCGCTTTGCTTATTGGATTACCAATGCACAGTTCTTCCACCCCTGCTTCATCCACATGACAGCCATGTTTCTTGACAGATGAATCAACAATATGTTTTTTACAATTGGGATAGATGCTGAACATGAAATTAACTGCAGATCATCCACCAATTTCTTTGAAACAAGGTATATGGTCTGTAACGTCAACAACATGGAACACATTGTGGTAATTACCGCTTCACTCAAATCACTTTCTCCATTGAAACTCTCAGGGCTCCCTTCCTCTTCACTATCAAATGTTAAAGAATCATCCTCAGCAATATCCTGCTCTGATCTTCTGATCACTTATGTTTTAAAGTCATTAAGAGATTATGAGATGTAAATGTCCCATATACGTTTCTGTGAAAATTACAATTAGTGAAAACACAGTTTCTTGATTCTATAAGAGATGACTAATATGTTCAAATATTCTTTTTCTGAAGTGTGACAGCTGGAGTCACAAACCTAACCTCCTCAAGACCTAGCCAAATGTTGTGCATGGTATCAAGACAAGTGCGTGTGAAATGCACTCCATAATTCAAAAGAACTGGGACAGTCACAGTGTGGGCATGGAATGCATGGTTCCTTAGGAAGGAATCATGATTTAGTCTATAGTGTTTAATGAGCAAACCTCGATTACTTGTTGCGTATCTGCAGACCTTACACTGCCACTGCATTAGAATCTGCAAGAAAAACAAAAGTCAAGTGCAACAAAATCACCCTGAGGACAGAATGCTTTTCTTGCCATAGTCACATTCTGTCTAATATCAGAGCCTTTGACTACATATTTGTAAGTAACTAATTAAAAAGATATTTTCAATGTAAAATTAAAAACAACAGTAAGGAGTTTACGCAATGTTGGATGCATGGGAGTGCAAGGATAATGGTCTGTCAGATGACGGATATACACACATACACACAAGTTCCTCAACATATATCAAAGTATTATTAAGACTGGCAGCCCTGCACTTCAACGTAAAAGCTGGGCATCCCCAAGCAAGATCATCAGCTGGTGAGCCGCTATTTAGAGTGAACTTCCCAAAATACAAGAAGGGAGAATGCACAGCAAAGGCAACAAAAGCAGATCCAACCTTCCGTGTGTCAGGGACGTCAGGACTCAGGGATGGAAGTTCACAGAGTTTATTCGGAAGCTGCCAGGGAACAATGAAACAGAGGAATAAACAGGAAAACAAGTGCAAAACAGGGGATAACACTCAGAAGATAAATGTCCAAAGAAATAACAAGGGCAAACTAGATAAACAGGAAATTAAACACGGGAACAATGGAACACGGTCCAGACAAGGAGTGAATTATTATATTGTGGTGGAGAGAGTGACAGGTGTGTGTAATAAAGCAATCAGGAGATTGGGAAGCTGACTGAGGCAGGTGTGTTGAATCAGGAGGGGGCGTGGCAGGAGCAGGGTGTGGCAGGAGCAGGGCTCAGCGCTGGCATGACACCGTGAGTGTAACAAGCTTTTATTGAAAAT
>NC_045176.1:721990-729490 GCF_900700415.2 Clupea harengus | reverse complement strand
GAGAGAGAGGAGGAGAGAGAGTGGAGAGAGAGAGAGGAGAGAGAGTGGAAGAGAGAGGAGGAGAGAAAGAGAGAGAGGAGAGAGAGTGAGAGTGAGAGAGAAGAGAGAGAGAGAGAGGAGAGAGAGAGGAAGAGAGAGGAGGAGAGAGAGTAAGAGAGAGAGTGGAGGAGGGAAAGAGGAGGAGGGAGAGAGAGAAAGAGAGAGAGGAGAGATGAGGAGAAAAAGAGAGAGAGAGAGAGAGAGAGAAAGGAGGAGAGAAACAGAGAGTCTCAAACATTTAAATGTGTCCAACCTTTGGTCATACACACACCTTGTTAAGTACACACTCACACTCACACACACACACACACACACACTCACTCACACAGAGCGACTCCCTGTGTTGTCACACCCATAAGTGTGTGTGTGTGTGTGTGTGTGTGTGTGTATGATTGTGTGTGTGTATGATTGTGTGTGTGTGAGAGAGAGAAGCCCTGTATTCCTTCAGCTGGTCTTTTGTTCCGAGGCACAGAAGTGATTGGGACGGTCTATGAAAGATGGAGAACTGCCACACAGCTGGGTGAGTGTGTGTGTGTGTGTGTGTGTGTGTGTGTGTGTGTGTGTGTGTGTGTGTGTGTGTGTGAACAGTATATGCAAGAGAGGCGCTCTTGTTTGGTTCAATGTCATGTTTGAATAATAAAAGTATTTAAATGTTTGAATAAATAGGAGTATGCGTGTGTGACTATGTGTGAGTGTGTGACTGTGGGGTGGAGGGCTGAGTGAGCCTACACTACAGTGTGTATGTGTGTGTGTGTGTGTGTGTGTGAGAGAGAGTGTGTGTGTGTCTGTGTGTGTGTGTCTGTGTGTGTGTGTGTGTGTGTCTGTGTGTGCCTGTGTGTGTGAGAGTGTGTGTGTACCTCACTAGGATTAAGTAAAATGAATAATATTTGACGTTTGGCTTATTTAGTGAAGATAACTATGTAAGCTGTATTTACTTTGCTGTCTTCACCCACGTAATTTTTCTGTGTGTGTGTGTGCGTGTGCCTGTGTGCGTGTGCGTGTGTGTGCGTGTGCTTACCTGTAGGAGCTCGGTGGAGCTGCTACTGAGCTCATCTCCAGATGACGAGTCTATCCTGCTCTCTTCTCCTCTTCTCCTCTCCCTCTCCTCCTCTCTCTCTCCTCCTCCGTCTCCTCCTCCTCTTCTCCTCTCCCGCTCCTCCTCTTTCTCTCCCTCCGTGTCGGGCACAGGTCGTTGAGGTGATGTGGCGCGCTTGCGTGGCAGGGATCCGTGCTTCAAAGGCGGCTGCACCACCCCTGCGCTGCCAGTAGGGGGCAGGAGCGCCACCCTGTCTGCGGGGCTGGCCGTGGGGCTGGGCACAGGGCTGGGCACGGGGCTGCCCGCTTGATTGGGCGCGGGTGTGAGTGTGAGTGTGTGTGTTCGCTCCTTGAGGGAGGCTGAATTGGGCGCGCCCGTGGGTGTGTGTGTCTGTGTTTGCTCCTTGAGGGAGGCTGGCCGGCGCGTGGCGATGGGCGGCGGGGGCAGCAGGGGTTTGGGGGGTGGCATCAGGGCGCGGCGGGCCTCGCGGACGTACTGGGCGGGCACGTAGAAGGCGCGGCCCCCGCCCTCCGGGCGCACCTGCCACCAGTCGTCGTTGGTCTTCCGCAGCAGCAGGAAGCAGTCCCCCTGGCGGATGCTGATCTGGCGCTCGCGGGACTTGTACTCGTAGTCGTACTCCACCTCTACATACACCTGACCCGGGGCGATGGACAGCTCCGCCATGTCTTTACCGCTCACACACACACTCATACACACTCATACACACACACACACACACACACTCACACACACTCACTCACACACTCACTCACACACACTCACACTCACTCACACACACTCTACCACTCGCTCGCTCGCTCTCTCACACACACACACACACACACACACACACACGCTCACTCACACACACTCACACTCTACCACTCGCTCGCTCGCTCGCTCTCTCACACACACGCACGCTCACTCTACCACTCTCACACGCTCACACACTCTCACTTGCTCACACACTCGTTCAAACGCACACACTCACGCTCAGTCACTCACACTCTCTCTAACACACACACACACACACACTCATTCAGACACACACACTCTCTTTCTCTCTCTATTTTCAGTTTTCTCTCTTTCTCTTTCTATATGTGAATAAGGGCATCTCAACCATTCTCTCTCTCATCCCTACACCCCTCTCCCCATCCTTCTCTCTATCCTTCTCTCTCTCTCTATCCCTCTCTCTCAAGGGAAGGGGAGGGCGGGGTCACTGATCAGCAACAGGTTTCAGCATGGCCTCTTCTGATTGGCTGGCTGCAAAAGAGATAAAGAGAGAGAAAGTGTGTGTGAGACTGGAAACACACACAAACCAACACCAGATAGGACACCATGACACACACATTTTCAAAAGCCACACACATACACGCACACACAGACACACAGACACACACACACACACACACAGCTCTGGTGTCAGGTTGCTCTCTTCTTCGGTCAGATCACTTCAGCTCAAACATTCAGCATTTTACTCACTTCAGTGATTTTCCACACTCTCACACACACACACACACACACACACACACACTCACTCTCACACTCTCACACTCTCTCACACACACACACACACACACACACACACACACACACAGGGAGAAAGAGAGGAAAACCCACACATGCAATACAGGGTATCTAACGATTAGTGTCTTTCAGTATGTGTTGGTGTGTGTCAATTTTGTATCATGTATATACCATGTTATGTATGTATGTTTGTATCATGTATATACCATGTTATGTATGTTTGTATCATGTATACCATGTTATGTATGTATGTATGTATGTTTGTATCATGTATATACCATGTTATGTATGTATGTTTGTATACCATGTTATGTATGTTTGTATGTATGTTTGTATCATGTATACATGTTATGTATGTATGTATGTTTGTATCATGTATATACCATGTTATGTATGTATGTTTGTATACCATGTTATGTATGTTTGTATGTATGTTTGTATCATGTATACATGTTATGTATGTATGTTTGTATACCATGTTATGTATGTGTGTATGTGTGTAATGCTAATCCTGATACATGTACGATCTCATCTCAGAGTCACATGCACACATGACTCTTAACTGGCCCTGTCTGGCGCCATGGCAACCCAGCAAAACCGAGTGTTGCATCAGCACAACACGCATGACGTGTGATCAGATCTGCCTGTTTGCGCACACACACACACACACACACACACACACACACACACACACACACACACACACACACACACACACACACACACACACACACACACACACACACACACACACACACACACACACACACACACACACACACACACACTAGGGGTCTAATATAAAAATTGAGAAGGTAATTCATCTGTTGATTTTCTTTAATTATCAAACACAAACACATGTTTACATTCTTACTCCTGTTAGTAGTATTCCCATGGCAACTCACTCTAGGGCCTAATGTTTACATTCTTACTCCTGTTAGTAGTGTTCCCATGGCAACTCACTCTAGGGCCCAATGTTTACATTCTTACTCCTGTTAGTAGTGTTCCCATGGCAACTCACTTTAGGGCCTAATGTTTACATTCTTACTCCTGTTAGTAGTGTCCCCATGGCAACACACTCTAGGGCCTAATGTTTACATTCGTACTCCTGTTAGTAGTGTCCCCATGCACTCTAACGGTCCAACCCATGACAGCGTAACAATACGCTTCCAAAGCTTTGAGTGGGCGTGGTGTAGCGTGTGGAAATAGCATCACAGACTGGACTAGTGAGCTAGTTAGCAGGCTAGCCAGTTAGTAGGCTATCTAGTCATTCTGTTCAAATAAGCCCAGGATTAAATATATAACATATCAGGAACAACAACAAGCGCATACTAGGCCATCCAAGCCTTTCTTTTTAGCAAATTAAACGACCAAACGATGCCACAGTCCTGCAATTTTCAAACCGTCAGAGACAACACCAAACATTCTGATTGGCTGCTGCCGGGGGAAAATTGCTCCTCATTTGCATAGGATTCAACTTTTTCCAACTTTTTTCGCTCGCTTCGCCCAAAACGGTGGTCTACGTCACAATGGATTGGCTCCCGTTGAAATGCATGGGATTTAGAATTACGCTTCGCACGCTACGCTGTCAAGGGTTCACACCGTAAGGGATGATAATGTTTACATTCGTACTCCTGTTAGTAGTGAAACACCACCTTCATATACGTATATACCGGTGAAATGTCAGCAAGAATAGATACCGCCCATGCATACTGACTACCTCAACTCAGGTCCACACACCCCACACACACACACACACACACACACACACACACACACACACACACACACACACACACACACCATCACATCACTGTACGAGGAACCTAACTACCTCGACTCAGGTACACACCACACACACACACACACACACACACACACCATCACAAAACTGTCTGAGGAAGCTGGCTGCCTCAGGTAAACACCATATACATTACAGCCTGACAGGCATGTACACACACACACAGGCATGTACTGCTGTTGACATCACCCACAGAGAGTACCGAGTTACCCAGATAACGGCTGAACACACACACACACACACACACACACACACACACACACACACACACACACACACGTGTATAGCAGGGGTGCAGTTCCACTTGCTAGCCTTGCTGAGGGTCCTTCGTGCTAAAGACACCTCTTAAGGGGAGAGGAATACAAACGATCACACACACACTCACACTCACACACACCAGCTGCTATTCCACGCTCACCTCAGCATTCTTCTATCACACTCACAGCATGGCGCTCTACTCTGTCTCTCTCTGACAGCCACACACACACACATCGCTGTTTACATACTTACAATTCATGTTATGGATTACATAACATGAGGCTTGGGACGAGAGGGCTATTCTTGTGAAGGAACTCTCAAACGAAGAGCCCACGCACCCACAAAAGTGAGAATTATTTCAGACAGGTAAGGAAATCTAGGGAGCCTTCAAAACGTTCAAAACGAGAGGGCCAGACACACGCGCGATCCTGTGCGAACTTGCTTGAACACCACCTGAGCGAAAGAATTCACCTTACTGGAATGCGTTCCTCCCCCTCCGCCCCCACCCCAGCCCGCCCCACCCCCTCACCTCTCCGGCTGGGGGATGGGACGTAGGTGGGACGATCCCGACCCAAGTGCAACAGGTTCGCGAGTACGCCTACTGGACTCTTCCGGACGGCTTTGAACTCTGAACCGGGTCTGAGGTTCAACCTCTCCCCGGTGCTGCTTTTCAGACCTCTCAAAGACCGGTCGGCAGGATAGCGCGGTGGAGTTCTGTCGTTAACAACGTCACATTAACTAGCAGTAATAAAAGGGTGACAGTTTCCAAGGCAGCCTAAAGAACTTCCAATGATAAATATATAACGACACCTGCCTGCCTGAAAGTGTTGGCTGAGCGAGAACATGTTCTTTAACCACCTCCTTAAGAAGTACTGTCCTCCTCAACATGTTATTGGCAAGCAGTTGCATTAAACCGTACGCAAGGCTCATTAGTAGTTACATTAAATTACGGTAATAAAGTATGGTGTCGTTCTACCTTAGCTCTACGGCTAACTGGCTCTTTATCCGAGCGCGGAGCTCAATCTGATGTAACGTAATGCTGACACGGGCTGACCTCTACACGACAAGATTACAGACGCTGAAGCCGACAGGGTTGCTTTATTTCACAAATTAACCTACCAATGAGCAAACCAAGCTAAGCCGACAATCAATCAACTATGAGAAACTTTAGCTAATGTTAGTTAGCATATCATAATACCTAATTAAACATTAGCGGTTAGCTAACGTTAACTTATGTAGTGTCTGAGTTTGCAGGCTAACGTTAACGATACCTGTTGCTGTTTAACGTCATGCCATGGCCGAAACAGGACAAGGCCTATATGTCCTATTCAGATACAAATATCTCAAGAAAACAGGAGAAATGCCTTCATGTTATGGGAGTGGGACTGCAGTTTAACGTCAAACTAGCTAATGTTCCTAGCACAGCTCTGTCAGGATGGGAACACCTGTGGCGCGCTGACTGCGCGCGGGCACGACAGAACAGGTTTCCTCTCATTCCAGAGAGAGACTCCTGCCGCCTGCGGCTGGGGTTAGCATGAGTTAGCCGACCGATCACACCGTGAAATCCACCCTACAGGTTAGCGATTCCAATCCACAACCAACTCCCAAGTGAACGCCTCTCTTCCCTGCCTAAACAACTTGCTAACGCCACTACTTACCGTAAGTGTTCACAGAAGTATTCCCATGGGAAAGACCGAGTCAAAAGTTTTCCGATAAGCGCAAAGTTGACACGTTGATACGTCCGTTCTGTAGTTAAAGTAGTTCCCGGACACTCCAGTAAGTGTTGGCAAGGCTGAACTCTGCTCCGCTCCGCCTCACATCGCGTTCTTGCTCTCCTGGGCGCGCCCCCGTGCTGGCTACTCTCCCCCAGACTAGCCCAAACCTGTGCCGCGCGCTTCAGGAGGTTATCCGATTAGACTTCGAGACACGTTTGTCCGAGGAAAGACGCGCTTGGTGTCATGGTGTCATCTTGTGGTGAAAGTTGGGAAGTGCCCTTTCTGTGCGTCCAACCCATAGACATATGGTCCAACCAAAGTTTTTGTAACGTCTCTGATCTAACTCATTCTGAAGGGGTATGCAAGCCTACTTCAGACAAATAAGCATTCAATCATCTTTAGGCTGTCTGTCAGAATTAACATTTTCCAACCATTGTTGAGCATAACAGATCAAAGTCAAACCCAATGGGAAGTATTGACTTGACTGTAGGAAATTATTTAATTCAACCAAAAATAATTAAATTGTGGTTTCTACTACACACCAGGATATTGGTCTATTGTCTTTACTGTGTCATCCCTGTGACACGCCTGTCGCCAAGCACGAGACCCATTCTGTCCTCTTTCACTCGCCCGAAACTTCCAGGCTTGTCTCGCACTTCCCGAAACTCACTGCACACGGACGGGAGGTGCGGCGGTGGGGTTAGGACCTGATGTGGGAGAGTTAGCCTAAGATTTACACGTCAGTCACACACCTCTAGGCACTGGTCAAACTAGCTTAGCACATAAAAATAGGTGACGATCATACGTACAAAACTTATCAGGGAACGAATAAACGGATACATAAAAAACGCAATGTAAATGGTGTGTGAGTAACAAGTTTAACTAAGTCCTCAATTGCCATTTATTACCAGCAGATGGCGCTGTGACTATAACTCCGTTGACTCGCGAGAAGCTGAAGCTCATCTGACGAACAGAACCAGGAAGAACGGAATAACAGAACATAAAAACGGGTCATGCAGGCAGAGAGAAGTGAGGCAGTGTGATGGAACTGTTCCACGCACACACGTCAAATAGACACACATGTAAAGGCCAGAGTGTGGAATGAAGTGTACACACACATACAC
>NC_045176.1:689490-716990 GCF_900700415.2 Clupea harengus | reverse complement strand
TTTCAAAATGTGGGATTAAGTAGTCTGTGTATTGTGTTGCTCAACATTTTATCGCCAATTCCCTAGCCTAAATACGTCCACTGCAAAGACGTATCATATTCTCATGTTAGTCCATGTAAACCAGCAGATACTAATTTAAAAGAAATTCCTGCATTAAAATAATATATCAGGAAAGTTTGGATGAAATGGTCATTTAGTATCACACTAGCATTTAATTATCACGGCAAACAATTACGGGGGAAGGTATAAAAAAAAAACTGTTGATTTCGAACAGTCTATTAAGATAGCGTGTACGGCAACATGTACGGCGATATGTGAAGGGACCAGTATAGTTAATAAGAATATGCCATAGTCAATTATTCAATGTATCTTATACCTAGTGTAGCTTCCCCCCGATATATGGTCCAGTCTTGAACTGATGTTTTTCTGTTTATTTGTAATCCTTCTTTCTTAGTACATAAACATTCATAAACACCGTAAAAACTTGTGCCTCATCGGAGAGTGCTAAAAACAATAATCTTTTTCCGTTACATTCTAACCGTTGTTGAAACATTCCATATATATACACGTCTATGATCTTGCGCGAGCAAGGAACTCAGTTAAACAATAACAGTTTTCAAACCAAATCACAGAACAATACGGGGCAAAATCAACCAACAACAAAAACAAACACAATGACAACTGTAGAACCTTTACCGAGGTTGGGTCAGTTACACCTAATTATAATTGTTACTTTTATTTGGATTTAACTAGCATGTAAACATTCCTGGGGGAAGGTATTTTGGGTTGACCTGTGGAGTGAGGTGAGACAAGACTCTCACCTCCCCCTCCCCCGGTCGAGACAAAGAGCTTTGTACCCATGGCCCATTTGAATAGACGGTAACACCCCTTAATATCAGTGTACTTAACAGACTGTCCCTGAAGGAATAAATCAGATATGCTGAGGTGAAGTTCTGTGAGGGAGGATGGATCTTCAAGTCTCTGTCTCAGAGTGGTCGGCCGCCATTGTTCAAGAATAAACCTGAAGCCATGACTGACAAACCTAAGAACTGAATCTTCAATTATAGTATAAAACTAAATACCATTACTAGCTAGCAGCTACTGTTAGCGACCTGGCTAACGGACACATCGCTAACGAAATCAGACTATTTTTGTTAATCAATCATGACATAATTGCATAGTACACTGTTTATTTCTCTGTAACTTTTAAAAGAAATTACCAAAAAAAGCAAAGAAACTTACATCGGTGAATACTTTTGTGGAACTTCGACGATTTCATCTGCCATCTTTTTTTTTATTTGTCTCTGGTTAGGGAATGGCGCAGAGAGTTATGGGCAATAGCTGCTGCCATCGAGACATCAAGGCAGCTCATACGCTCTCTTGAAAAATGACCATTATGTGACGTATTTTAAGGTATCTTATTAAAGCGGAAGAGAAAGTTTAAGACATTTCGAACAGGGCCTAAGTCTTTGGATCGATGATTCGTTCATCTGCCGGATACGAGTCTTTGGATCCTTTTCCACGTGACCTGCATAGGCTGAGTACTGGTAGCTAGAGAAAACACAAATGATTTGTTCATTTCCCGACTCTGTCTTTGTACGAGTCTTTGGATCCTTTTTCACGTGACCTGCATTCAACGAATTATTTCTGTTTCCTTGGATGAGCCTATGCAAGTCCGATGCGCGGCCACGAGAAAATGAACGAATCTTTTTTTGAGAGGACTCGTTACTTTATGTTTCCATTTGGGCGTTAATCGTCCCGCTCTCATTGGGAATGAATGGAGACGATATCCCGCCTGCTGAGCAACGAAACGTCTCCGCCGCCCTTTCAAAGTTGACGATTGTTAAACTTTCTAAGTAATCAAAAAAATCAAAACAAGATGGCGGAGTCTCGGGAGTCTGTTACTGGGACATATTTTATGTGAATAAAGGTGAATACAGGTGTTTACACGACTTTTATATGTCTACATCGACTCGGTTTGTTGTTTATATACTACACGAACACTGTCAGGGCAAACAGAATATTGTAGGTCTTAACTGAAGCTCTCGACCATTATTGTTAGCTTGCTGCTAACACTTTAATTGAAGATCAATGTAGAAGCTAGCTGGTTTGTAACCTGTGTCGCTACCGGATGGTAGTCCTCTACCAGATGGTAGTCACGCATGCGCACTACCCGATCAGTCGCTACCCGATGGTAGTCGCGCACATCACGCATGCGCCACTTTGCGCCACTGTAGACAGCGGAATACAATCGCTGGCTAAAGCTGATGGAAGTTCGCGAAAGACGGTTTACTTTAAGAAGTTTGGTCATTGTATACAGCTGTAAGTTCTTAACGTTTATATAATAAAGAAGTTAAAGATATACTGGATATCTTCTTTTGTTCTCCCTGTCAAGTTCTATTGGCTAGCACATCAATGCTTTATTTGTTTTACCTTCTGCTATATTTTCTCACTTCTTCATAATACAAACTATTTGCCTTTACCCTTACTCCGTCTCCACACTTTTAATAATTAAATATTACATTAAATATACCCACATTATGCGTTAAGACAACCCCATATGTTGACGTTGAGCCTTCTGCCGCAAACCGTTTGTGTCTGAGCATGCGCGATGTGCAGGACTACCATCCGGTAGAGGACTACCATCCGGTAGCGACAACCTGTAGCCTCATCGGTGCGTTTTGCCTCTGATATGTGTGATATCGTGATTTAACTGGCTGATATAAATGAATCAGAGAAAACAAATGAATAAAGGAATACATTTAATGGATAAGTAAATGAATCAGAGCATGAGTGACAGCCGCAACATCTATCACATTTTCACAAGCTAATCTGCTATAATAGCGCTGCACTGCAACCGAACTTGTTATTTGACAGCCAAACGTGATTTTTCTGACAATGCCCCCTAGGCGGAATACGAAATGAAAATCGCCCCAGACCTATCCCATTGACTCCCATGTTAAATCCTTAACCCAGCAAAACACTCTCCCTCTTATTCCCAACTGTTTTAGGCGAAATGAAAATCGCCCCAGACCTCTCCCATTGACTCCCATGTTAAATCCTTAACCCAGCAAAACACTCTCCCTCTTATTTCCAACTGTTTTAGGCGGCAATTTGAAGCACGACTTTAAGCTGACTGAATGACTGTTACCTGATTCGACAATGTCATACAGAGGCAGATCAGACGGTCTAGTGGTAGAATCCGACAGAAAAAAGATTATTACATTTAAATTTACATGTCGTCATTTACGCGACTTACAAGGATATTGCGTTTATACATCAGGAGGTTTTTTTTCCCCCCCTAGGCAGTGCGTCGCCCCAATCGCCCTTATGGACAAGCCGCCCCTGGTAATCAGTATGAGGTAGAGAATGGTATTCCTCAGGGCAGCATTAGAAGTCCTCTACTATTCTCAATTGCTATGAATGACATTTTTAAAGGTGTGGATAGTGCTGTTGAGGTAGCACTATTTGCTGACGATGGAGCGGTATGGAAAAGAGGAAGAAATGTGGAATTTATTGTTAGTAAAATGCAGGAGGCAATTAGTAATATTGAAAAATGGGCATTTGAATGGGATTTTAGATTCTCTGTGAATAAATCCAAGACTGTCTTTTTCACTAGAAAGAGGCATATTAAAGAGGAGCTAAAGATCAGAATATATGGCAGTGAATTAGAGAGAGTTAAGTGTTTTAGGTACCTGGGGCTGTGGTTTGATCAAAAGCTTCTCTGGTCAGATCATATTGATAAAGTAGTGGGAAAGTGTAAAAAGGTACTTAATGTGATGAGGTGTTTGAGGGGTGTTGATTGGGGGGCAAATAGGACTGCATTAAGAGCAATTTACACAGGATTAATAAGGTCTGTGATTGACTATGGGTGTTTTATTTATGGGTCTGCTGCAGTGAGCCATTTGATGAAAATTGATGTAGTCCAGTATAAAGTCCTGAGAGTGTGTTGTGGAGCGTTCAAGACCACTCCTGTAGCAGCAATACAGGTAGAAATTGATGAAATGCCACTAAGATTGAGGAGGGAACAGTTGGCGTTGGTGTACTGGACTAATCTTAAGGGGCACAATAGTGATCACCCATGTAAAAAAGTTTTGCTGCCCTGTCAGGAGAAGGAAAAGAAGCAGAGTTCAAGTTTTGGGTGGACAATAGAGCAAAATGCGCAGGGAATGGAAGTTTCTGAGTTGAGCGTAAGTTCGACTGTGACATATTCCAGGGTTCCTCCATGGATGCTTGAGGAGGTGCTAGTTGATTGCTAGCTATTAGACCGTAGGGAGAATGGGGAATGTGTGGATGAAAGCACGGTTGAAATGCACTGTAGGGTGCAGTATCCTGATAGCATCCAGGTGTATACAGATGCATCTAAAATAGGCAGTAAAGTGGGGGTGGCTTTTGTGGTCCCAAAGCTAAATGTAAAAGTGATGAAAAGGATGACTGATGACTTGGCTGTGTTTACAGCTGAATTAGCAGCAATACGACTAGCTTTAATGTGGGTGGAAGAGTATGGGCCTAAGTGTGTGGCAATATGGTCAGACTCCAGTTCAGCTCTAGTCTCGTTAAAAAATATGCACTCTATATCAAGACCAGATATTGTGTATGAGGTGTTGCAATTAGCAAATCAAATGCAGAAGTCAGGAATCAGAATGGCCTTTGGGTGGGTTCCAGCACACATGAGAGTAAAAGGAAATGAACTGGCTGAAAGGTATGCAAAACAGGCAGTATTGAAACAAGAAGTAGAGATCAATGAACATTACAATAAAGCAGAAGTAAGAAGCATCATTAAGATCAAGGTTGGAGATATATGGCAATACATGTGGGACCATGAAAGTACAGGAAGGAATTTGTACAAAATTCAAAGAAGAGTTGGGGGTAGCAGGAGTACTGTAAGGAATAATCAGGAGGAAAACATCATCTTCAAAATTAGATTTGGACATGTGGGACTCAATAACACCCTAGTAAGAATTAATAAACATGCTGATGGACTCTGTGTTTGCAGATGTAGTCAAGAGACCATAGACCATGCAGTAGAGCACTGTCCAATGTATCAGCGGCAGATAAATATACTTTGTAGCCTCCTGAAACAGGAAAAAGTTGTAATTAATTTAGCCAACATACTTCAAAGAAACTCTGGAGATATTAGTTTTAAGTTTATTTTTCATTTTCTGAAAAAAACCCAGGTTTATTTTATAGGATTTAGTCAGGGTGTTCAGATCCACACTCCAGTACAGAAGGTGGCGGTAATGCACACTAAAAGTTGCTTGCCAACCGCCATAAAACAAATTGAAGAAGAAGAAGAGTCCTTCATCGCTATTCTGTTCACGGACTTTCAAATGCCTGTGTCCTGGAATAGAGAACTTCGCAGCAGTGAATAAGTTACGCTCATGGTGAAAGCTTCTCTATTGTGTTTTCCTCACACCCTCGAAAGCAATGGCTGTAAGTTTTTCGGTTGTCTCACACTGTGGTTACTATGTTTAAGTGGCTTAACAGACTAGACTAGCGAACTAGTTAGCAGCCTAGCCAGCTAGTAGGCTATCTAGTCACTTGTCTTTTCTTCGTCGATGGAACTAAATATGTGGCCCGGACTATAGTCCAAACAGGGGCGCTAGCAAACAGTATATAAGCATGCAAGTTCTTTTGGCAGTAGTGCAACTTCCTGGTTTGAATACTGATGAGGAACAGAACGGGAAAAGTTTTGAATGGAGGCCTAGGCTAACCGATGTTCTGATGTAATTGTTATCGTAATGAAACGTTTTTAAAACGTGCAATGCATAAATGTTCGAACAGCTGATGATATTTTATGTTAGGCCTTCGTGAGCCTATTCAGTCTTGTTGATTAGGCCATGTCTTCGGTCTAGTTGACTGTTAATGTCATGTCTGAGAAGTACGCGGATATAGCCTTCAGGTGCGTCTCTACGGCAGTGAAGTTGAATGTAAAGTGTAGGATATGTAAGAAATTAATAGTTATCTGTAAGTGAGAGTTATGTCCGTCAGCAACAGAGTGTTTGAATCAAAATATTTTTTAATGCATGTTAAATTTGTTGGCATTTATTAATTTGTATTGTAGATGTCCTAACTCCCGAGGGTTTGACTTAATGGCGACCTAGTTCAACAGTAGTTACACTCATGGAGTCACCCTTGAAGAGGGGTAGGTACCCACCCTTACCTTGATTCTACAACATTTATTTAAACAAAAGGACAACTGGCACATAATGGCAAGCGAGCAGCGATCTTAGATACACAACACAGAGCGCCGTCAAGTTATCGGACACTTAATTTTTTTCTGTGGTCACCGCACTTCTTATGTTTACGATGTCCATTGACTTCCATTAATTTGAAGTTATTCGCGCAACTGATCTTAATCACGCCATTGGAATAATGTATGCATCGTTTCGCTTTTATAATACACTACCATACCCGAAGGACGTATACACATAGAATGGACCAAAACTACAGTAGCACTTGTGAGAAATAATAATCTTAAACTCCGACCCATTCTAAAGCCCATAGGATCTGACAAGTTTTTTTAGTAAGGGATGTGACTGTCTCTAGTGCTGCTGTTTGATAGGTCTGCTTTCTGTTTGATGCATTGACAGGAGAGGACCCAGAAGAGGCTGCAAGTGGCTTCTCTCCTGAAGCTAGTTATACGAAAATTGTAGCTCATGGTGGAAGCCATATCTCAGCTCCAACCATGACACGAAGTTCAGTTCAGGGAAACATCAGCATCAACAATCATTATCATGGTAAGAAAAACACATGGATTCAACAGTAAATTATCTATTGATGTCCTGGTTTGAGTGTTAGTATAGAAGACGTGTTTCATCTGCAGTGCTGACACACACACACACACACACACACACACACACACACACACACACACACACACACACACACACACACACAGGGGAGTGTGATTATCAGATGTGTATTATAGTGTAAGCTCCAGGTAATGCTAGTCCTGGGGTGCTGCTGAGTAGGGCACACTGGCCATTGACATGTAGGGGTGTGTAGGATAGAGGTAAAAAACCCTGGACACAGTATGACTCCATTCAGTGAAGCCCAGTTGTGTAGAATCATGCCACCTGTTCTAGACAGTAAGCAGCATGCAAAACATGAGTAGGAGAGAACATCCTCTCCAACCCAGTAGTGTCTCTGGTCAAGCCCAGAAATGTCCTTTTGGGAAAACTGTTCCAGTGGATGTTCACCTCATCCTCTTCATCCAAATTCATCCTCTTTATTTCCTGAAGGTCTTGGGGTTTCTGCTCTGGCAACACCACCACAGGACCCTGGTAAATTCAGATTTTATTAAATTACTATTTCATCATTATATTAAATTGAAACTGAAAAATAATTTAAAATAATGTCAATGTTGTGTGTAAAATTATTCTTTTGTAGATCATACCTTGAAAATAGATGAATACAAAACATCCATCTGCTCCACATATGAAAAAGTGAAGGAGTATAACTCTCGACCTGGTGAGAATGTGCTGCTGGCTGAACGCTACACTGAGCTGCTGATCGTTGAGACACACAGAAATCAGAGAGAAAGAGAGGAGGAGATCCGTTGTAGAGGAGATGATCACCAGCAGGTCTTAAAAACCAGGGCAAGTGAAGCATACAACAGAATCACTGTGGACCAGTTGTTCAAACCCGATGACCGTGGAGATGTTCCAAAGGCAGTCATTCTCCAGGGCGACTCTGGATATGGCAAATCCTTCACTGCTATGAAGATCATGTATGACTGGGCCTCAGGAGATGTATTCAAAGACCTGTTTGACCTTGTTTTTCACCTTAAATGCAAAGAGCTTAATGACATCTCAGAGGCACACAGTCTGGTGGATCTCCTGAGCTACTGTCCAAGCTTCACCAGTGAGACAGCAGAGGTGCTGAAGGACTCAAAAATGAAAGTGCTCTTCCTCATTGATGGCTTTGATGAGCTCAAGTTCTCATTTGAGAAAACTAGCACCGTACCACCTAAAGACCCTTCCACAAAAGCTCCTGTTGAGGCCACTCTGAGTGCTCTGCTGAAGGGGCTGGTCCTGCCTAAATGCTTCCTGCTGGTCACCACCAGGTCCACTGCTTCAGACAAACTGAGCGATCTGCTCAGTGATTCTCAGCGTTTCACTGACATCCTAGGCTTCACTGAGGAGGGGGTGAAGGAGTACTTCCAGAGGTTTTTCAAAGAAGAACTGCTAGCAAAGAAAGCATTTGACTGTGTGAGGACCAACGAGACTTTGTACACTACCTGCTTCATCCCCGTCATCTGCTGGATCACCTGCACAGTTTTCAGGGAGCAAGAAGAAGGCATGGACATCACTAAGGAACTAGAAACAGCCACCTCTATATTTGTTCACTTTGTGTCCATTCTGCTGAAGCATCACTGCCAGGGTTTGAGTCAGCCTGAAACACTGCTGAGGAGCCTGGGCCAGCTGGCAGAGAGAGGGTTACAGGAACATCAAGTCCTGTTTGATGAGAATAGTTTGTCTGAGGCTTTCCCTGATCCATCACAAGCAACCAGATACAATCCTTTCCTCTGCAAATTTTTCCTAACGAGTACAGTCAAACAGGAAAGAATGTACAGTTTCATGCATCTGAGCTTCCAGGAGTTCTTCGCTGCTGTCCACCTGATGATGGAGAATGAGGAAGAGGCCCTTAAAAAACTACAGCAGTTGTTAGGAAACTGTGAGAATTTTCAACCTGTTATTCAATTCCTTTTTGGGCTTTCAAACCGAAAGAAAAGTGGAAAAACAGACATTTACTCACACCTGAACAGGAGGTCCTGGGCATCCATTAGAGCTCGTCTGCAGGAGTGGCTTCTCAGCGATTTGCAAAATCACAGAAACTTTTTGGTGTGTAAAGAGGTGATTCAAAATCACAGAATGCATCAAATAGATATGCTGCATATACTTCATTGTCTCTATGAGCTCCATGAGGAGGAGTTTGTAAGGAGAGCCATAGGAGCCTGGGGTAAGATGAAGTTTGACTCCATTCCCCTGACGAGGACAGACTGCTGGGTGCTGCTGTACTGCCTACAGTGTTGCCCGACCATCAGAAGCCTGGAGCTCCATGACTGCAACATAACAGCAGAGAAGCTGAGGATGCTGCAGCCTGCACTGAGCAGGTGTGAGGAGCTGGGGTGAGTGTGTGTGTGTGTGTGTGTGTGTGTGTGTGTGTGTGTGTGTGTGTGTGTGTGTGTGTGTGTGTGTTTGGAGCTGAGGATGCTGCAGCCTGCACTGAGCAGGATTGAGGAGCTGGGGTGAGTGTGTCTCTGAAGAGAGGAATGTGTCTTTAGATTGCATAATATACGGTGATATCGGATGACCCAGATTAATACAATATTATAAAGATAAAATGGAGATTTTCACACGACACTAAAACACATTGCCATCATTTCACCACAAGTATAGTTTGTATTGTGTAACAATACAAGAGGTGATCAAAGAGAACAAAAAGTAAATTGTTTCATCAGTCAAGTGCCATATAGACCTTTTATAAAACTTTGAGTATTGTTTTAATAGTCATAAATCGTCCAGATTGGAGTGCGCCCATGTTCTTAAGGGCTGAATTTGTGAGAAATCAATTCACATCAATTTTATAATAATAATAAATACGAGAATATATGTATCATAAACAATTACGTTTCACATTTATAGTCATGATTCAACATTGTGATGTCCTAAAATAAATAAAATCACTACACGAATAAATAAATAAGCACTAAACTCCGTAGTCATAGTGGAATAGAATGGACACATTGGGGGAATAGATGTCCCGGCCCTTTAAAAGTGGCCGGATTACATCACACGTGGCTTGCTTTGGGGATCGCGCATTTCTGTTGTCTGCCACCACAGCCACACCTCGTTGCCGCTAGGCCAAACCTCGGGCCGTGCTCGCGCCACTACCATCGTATACGTTACTCACCGGAGTGAGAGACCAGGCTGTTGAGGCCTGTTTTCGAGGCCTTGTGTTTTTGATTGTTTAGTTATTTTTGAGCCTTAGTTTAATTATTCCATTCTTTGTCAAATAAAGGCACGGTTATTTTGATTCCGTTGTCTGCCCTTTTTTCAAAACATTTGTCATGTCCTAAAGCCCTAGACAGGGACGTGACAACATTCTGCAACAGTACCTCCACGTCTGCACCCATGAAGTTAGGTCTGCGTTTACTGGACCGTGTGTTGTTATGTGCAGATTAATGCTTCCAACACGGAGCTGCCCGCTGGGGCAGTTGGTGGTATTTTTAGCAAATGCATTTAAAAGCTCTGTGAGTTTCTGTCCTACAGAGATAAAAATAAATAAATATATCAAATATATGCAGTTCGAAACTGAGAAATAAATGAGCACTTTGTAAGGAGAATAGAGCTAAAGCCTTACACATTTCTCTCTACGAGTGTGAAAGCAACCGGTAATCAGTGGTGGAGGAAGTACTGAAGTTTAGTACTTCAGTAAAAGTACAAGTACCCAGGAAAATAAAAGTAAAAGTAAAAGTACTACATCAACAATCCTACTTAAGTAAAAGTAAAAAAGTACTTACTTTTAAATTTACTTTAAGTATTATAAGTAATAGTACTCACACAATGGGTTGTCTCTCAATGTCTAGGCTGTGCCATTTTGATAAAGAAATAGCTACTGGTTATAAATGCCTCTACAGATGTCACTACTACTAATAATTATAAGCAACAACATTTGTTAATTGGAAAGGTTGGTGTACTTCTTGTGCCTACCATCTGTAATACTGTTCACACTATATCTTACAATTCTGCGAATGACAAGTTATCTACCAGGGATTATTTGCAAAGTTAATACCATTAAGCCAAACCATTAAAGACACCATGTGATATCTTTTTAAATATTTTATTTAATTGTAAACGTGTAAAAAAGGGAAACATGAAAAACAAATGTAATTGTAAAACTGGACAGAACAAGGCACGCTAGCTAACCTACCAGCTTTATCTTACCAATACGTTAAATATATAATGAAGATACAATCATGTTTTTTGATGCTATTGCTGTATGTCAACATGCATTTCGCTAGATAACATTATAATATCATGTCAGTAAACGAATTAAATACACATATCAATATTCAAAAGTCAGGGACATTAACTTAGCATAGCAATCACTCTGCTTACCTCGATATGCTACTTTAAATTTGAGGGCGAATTATTGAAGACTAGCAACTCCTTTTTTTTGAGGGAGACAGGAAACGCATTGAAACCTCCAGGAGTCATCCTTGGGGCCTTTGAACTCGAACATATCTTTTAAATAGGGCCAAGGGTGGCTCATATCAGAGGGCTCAGTTCAGGCCGACTCTGGATCCATGTTGAATAGGCAATAGTCAGGCTGTCTGTTGAATGTTCAGGTATAACAGGCAAAGCTACCGCTAGTGCTGCTGCCAGACGCGCACTCTGATATCACTGGAGTTGATAGAGCCACCTGATTGGTTTAAACTTCCAAAACAGCAACGCAATCCATAGTTTTGTGTAGGCAACATTGTAGGCGAAACTGTGTTCATAAAATGTAACGAGTAACAGCACATATTGTAGAAATGTAGCGGAGTAAAAGTATAGATAATGGCTAAAAAATGTAATGGAGTAAAAGTATAGATAATGGCAAAAAAATTTAATGGATCGCTATTGGGTCGTGACGTGGCCACAAACACCCTGTTTCACCTGTAAACAAGTCCACGTTTACTTAATGCAGCAGCTGAACACGATGAGGATAAAAGGTATCCACTTTGAGCTTCGCCTTGACCCAGCCGAGTATATTTGTGATGAGTAAATTATATATTCGTTTGACTAACTATGTATAATGTCTTCATAATGACTCATAACACCTTTATGATACATTATATCAGTTCATTATGAATGGTACAAATATGTGATCGTCAGTCTATCTGTTGGGTAACACTTTCTATGAAGCCTGCCTTTATAAGGTCCTATAAGGACATTGATGGTGACGTTAAAAAGTAGCTATAAGTCATTGTAGCGCTCATTAATGGTTATTAGTATGGTGACTAGGCTGCTATACAGACATAGAATATTATAAACTGCTATACACTTGTATAAGTGGACTTTGCCAGCTTTAAGTAAAGATATAAACTTATGTAACTTAAGTTATGCAGAGATGTACATTGAGATTTGACAGCAATTTCAGTGTTAATAAGCCATAGCCATAAGTCATTGTAATACACTTCATAACTATGTAGGTAGGTCTTCACAGCACCCCATAACCACCTTTATGGTATTTTATGCATATTCATTAATGGTTATTAGCTTATGAGCAAGGCTGCTATACAGAGATAGAATATTATAAACTGCCATATGATTCTATAAGGGGACTTTGTTAGCTTTAAGTAAAGTGACAAAAGGGTAGTGTTGTTATGAACAGATTCAAGATTATTATAAGATAAGATAAGTTCTACTCATGGGGTACTCTGGCCATGTGGAAACATCTGGCCATCAGTGTTTTCATACATTCAGCTTCATCTGTGTGTCTTGCTGTGGTCTGTTTGTGAGCGAGTTGATCTGTTGTGGTTGAATGCTCTGATGGCTGTCTTCATGTTGTTGAAAGGTTAACTGTGGAGAGGCTGTCAGATGCTGATGTTGTTGTCCTGATCTCAGCTCTGGGGGAGGGAAAGATCCTGACTCTTCTGAGGTAATCAGTTTACATTTGTGATTATAGAGAACTTGTACAACTTCTATGTTTTCAACTCTACATTAGGTAGAGCAAATATAGTTCAATTCAATTCAATTTTATTTATATAGCGCCATAACAATACAATTGTCTCTAGGCGCTTTACAGAGCCCAGAGCCTGAACCCCCTTAGTGCAAGCACATTGGCAACACGGGAAAGAAAAAACTCCCTGTTCGTCAGGAAGGAACCTTAAGCAGAACCACGGCACATAAGGGGGGACCCATCTGCTTGAGGTCGGCCGGGTGGAGATAGGAAGGGGGGATGGGGGAGGGTTGTGTGGCAGAAGGGGATGGGAAACAACAGGTGTTGTATATATCCTGCTTTTGGTAGGTGTACATAATATATATATATATACAGACATCCGGTGGTAAATACATGATACAAACAAGACCAGTTTAGGGAGTATACACTGTGCTCAAAGGTTTACTGTTACAAATCTGCCATCCTGTCTTACTTAGACATAGTTGATCTTAATACCAAATGGGTCAGGGTTAATTAAAGGAAAGAGAACATAAACACACATGTATAATGTATGAGTGCGTAATAAAGAGACCAGAAGAGAGAGATATTGAGATTTGTCTGTATGTGCTCATTCACAGAGTGGCAAAGAGCAGCCTCTCACCTGAGAGTGTGGAGCAGGTCCTCAGTGCTCTCTCCAGACAATGGTCTGTGGATAACGTCCGTCTGTCTGTGACGACCATCACTGGCACCACCGCAGCCTGCTGCTTGGACTTCATGCAGAACACAGAGATGTGCCCTCACCTGACGTGAGTAAGCAAGATTGCTCAAATTAACTGATTATCATAGCAGTCAAGGTTAATTAACTGCAAGGTGCTGAACTGATGGTGTTTGTGTGTACTGATGGGTATATTTATATCTTTTGATGGTGTACTCTGATAGGCGAGAATCAATTAACTCTGTTTTTTGATTGGACAGTCCCCATTGACTCTGTGTTCTGATTGGTAGGCTTAAGGATTATTCAAGGCTACCATCCTCTCTCTCTTTTTTCATAGCAGTCAAGGTTGATTCACTGCAAGATGCTGAACTAGGGTTGGGCGATATGACGGTATGCACCGGTAGAAATATGTCTACCGATAGAGATTTGGCAATACCGTTTCAACCGCAGTATACGCTTATTTTGAAATTCAATCGATTTATTTTTAGATAATGACCGCCGATCTATACATCATCCCGCTTATTATACGGTTACTTGCCAAAACGATAGAAGACATTCCTCCAAAATATACGATTAAGTTGCCGATTTCTGCTTAGAAAAAATTGTTCTTCAGGCAAATAAAACTCTAAAGTACCAGGTGTTGCATAGCAAACCATTACTTGCTGACTTCAAGTTACAATGACTTTCCGGTACGTTAAATGACCGGACTACTTCTGGTATGATATGAAATATGTGAATTAGAAGCACAAAATCCGTTGCCAAATTACAGCGGCCATAACTTTTTCGCGGTGAATTTAAAGAAATGACAGAGGCTGCGAACGTTGGGGTGGCCCATTCAAATCAACGGAACTTTTTTTAACATTCTGAAGAGCCTTATAATAGGGTGACCAGACGTCCTCTTTTGAATCCTTTCCAACAGTCGAGGATTACTCAACAAGTAGGCATTGCAGGTCATGTGCTTAAAAATTGAGACAAAATCCGGGGACATCTTCAGTTCAGACACGTAAACACCTCCAAAACAGTGTAATGTTCTCATCTTTGTAAACGAAAAACGGGGACCTCTGGTCACCCTATATCAAAGGCTCAAGGACATGTCCTCTTTTTGAGACCTAAAAAATGTGTCCGGCAGGGATTCCAAAATCGTCCGGGATTGAGGCAATTTTCACCTCTGAAAAAGAACTATGTGAATAAACTAAGCTTTGTTTCCATAGCTCCATAGCTAGGCTTTATTTCCATAGCTCCAATTAAGCCAGCTGACTAGCCAAATTGAAGCCATTGACCATTGCCAGCGTAATTGGAGCTATGGAAACTAGCTGACTAGCCACGACGAGGACGAACTGGCGAATGTCTCGAGTGCGTCTATTTGTGTAGAAAGATAAATGTATTTTATGCGCTTGACTCGTGTACGATAATTTTTCTCTAAATTCGATAATTTCGAGCCTTTGGTACTGTGACAGCGACCTCTCAGCGAGAGTGAGGTCTCCAAAATCCTAACAGGTAGCCGTCCAACTACATGCCCGCTGGACCCCATCCCATCCAACATCCTTCAAGCCATATCGCCTGCCGTCTTACCGGCAATAACACAGGTGATTAATGCTTCATTTAATTCTGGAACATTTCCTTCTCTTTTCAAAGTGGCTCGGGTAACGCCGCTGCTCAAGAAGCCGTCTCTCGATCCCACTCAGGTGGAAAACTATCGACCGGTCTCACTTCTCACGCTCCTATCTAAAACCATTGAGAGGGCAGCTTCCAAACAGGTCACCGAGTTCCTGTCCTGTCAATCTCCTCGATCCGAACCAGTCTGGATTCAAAAGCGGTCACTCCACCGAAACAGCCCTGTTGTCTGTAACGGAGGCCTTAAAAACAGCTAGAGCAGCAGCTCAATCCTCGGCTCTCGTCCTGCTTGACTTATCAGCTGCGTTTGATACAGTCAACCACCGCATCATTCTGTCCATACTGTCAAGTATGGGCATTTCTGGCAATGCGCACTCCTGGTTTGAATCCTACCTCACTGAGTGCTCGTTCAACGTGTCATGGCAAGGTCAGCTGTCTGTACCTCACCGCCTCACCACTGGGGTGCCCCAAGGCTCGGTGATGGGACCACTTCTCTTTGCCATTTACATCACCTTGTTGGGCCCCATCATCCGCTCGCATGGTTTTTCCTATCACTGTTATGCCGATGATACTCAACTGTTTCTGTCTTTCCCTCCTGAGGACACCGCGGTCTTGGCGCAGATCTCGGACTGTCTCGCTGATATATCCATATGGATGAAAAATCACCACCTTCAGCTGAACCTGGCCAAAACGGAACTGATGGTCTTCCCAGCCAAACAGGTCATCCACCACAACATCAATATCAATACTGACTCTTTATCTCTTGTTCCATCCAAAACAGCAAGAAACCTCGGGGACCTTCACGGCCCACATCGCCTCTGTCTCCAGGTCGTGCCGCTTTGCGCTATACAACATCCGCAAAATCAGGCCGTACCTAACCCAGTATGCCACCCAGCTGCTGGTGCAAACCTTGGTGAGTTCCCGCCTTGACTACTGCAACGCCCTCCTAACGGGCCTGCCGGCTTGCGTGGTGAAACCACTACAGATGATCCAGAACGCGGCGGCGCGTCTGGTGTTCAACCAACCGAAAAGGGCACACATCACCCCGCTACTCATTGAGCTCCACTGGCTGCCAGTAGCTGCTCGCATTAAGTTCAAGTCACTTATGCTTGCCTACAGAGTGCTTGCTGGTTCTGCTCCCACCTACCTAAATGCTCTTGTAAGGGCAAATGTTACACCCAGGATGCTGCGCTCGTCTAGTGAGCGTCGTTTGGCACTGCCGTCTGTGCAAGCACGGCAATCCAGACTATTCTCATTTGAAGTTTCACGTTGGTGGAACGAACTGCCTAGTACTACCAGAGCAGGGGCGTCCCTCTCTACCTTCAAGAAGCTTTTGAAGACCCAACTTTTCAGAGAGCACCTCCCTTCCTAACTGGCACCTGACTAGCGCTTAACTTGCACTTCAGCAGTTACATTCCTGCACTTCTTTTTCCTTTTTTTTAGGTCGTTGTTATCTATTTCTTATGTAAAGTAGTATTTATTGTTACACCATGCTTTTTATTGCTCTTAGCTTGACTGTTCTCTCCCTTGTACGTCGCTTTGGACAAAAGCGTCTGCTAAATGACTAAATGTAAATGTAAATGTAATGTGACGAAGTAAAGAATGAGGCTCGAGATGATGAATGGTTTCCGAACTCTTTACTGTTCTTGAACACTCAAGTCATACTCGTACAAAGATTAACAGTAAATACACAAGATTATAACCACAACATCTGTACCACATAAACATGGTTGGCACTTATAAGTATAAAACCACATTAATACAGAACAGGAAGGATTCTACATCGACCACACACACAACAATGTGATATACACAACACATAGCACTTAGGCTGGGCTAACAGCTGCGGTGTAGTACTCCCATAATACACCGCGGCATAACAATAACACCAGTCCGCGTAGTGGAATCCGAGCTAAGCTACAGTACGATACCCAGTAAAAATTTTGAGCACATGACCTGCAAGGACTTTCATGCCTACTTGTTGAGTATCCTCGACTGTTGGGAAAGATTCAATCTACTGAAAAATATGGACTGAAAAGTGTCTAGTGTAATGGCCAACTTCTTAATTTTCTTGTTTGAATGTGGCCGTATAAAGAAAATGTTTTTCTCATCATTATTGCTTTAACATATGGACAAACATTGAAAAGAAAGTGACACTTGAGTTATCTTCTGAAAGTACATTAAAGAACCACTGAAAAGCCACAGAAGCACTGGACTAAATGCCACAGAAAGATTTTTTTTACATGCACTTTGTTTTAAACTTACTATTTAAAGATTCAATGGAAAAGTTCAGTACAAAGTAGGCCTATACTGGCCACTATTGCTTAGGCCAATAGCCTATTGAGGCAGTATTGTTTCTGCACCTTAGTGTTCTTA
Source organism: Clupea harengus (assembly GCF_900700415.2). NCBI lineage: Eukaryota > Metazoa > Chordata > Actinopteri > Clupeiformes > Clupeidae > Clupea > Clupea harengus. The sequence goes on along the minus strand of NC_045176.1, from coordinate 699,634 downwards.
AGGGTCAATGAATAAATGATCATACTGTATAGCCTATGTCTGTGGACACATTTCACCACAGCTGAAGTGTCCTCTTTTTCACAAACTGGTCTGGTCTGGTCACCCTACGTATAATAAACCGTAATATATACCGTAACCGTGATATAAAATTACAAATATCGTGATAGAAGATTTTGGCCATATCGCCCACCCCTATGCTGAACTGATGGTGGGTGTGTGTGTGTGTGTGTGTGTGTGTCTGTCTGTACTGATGGGAATATTTCTATCTTTTGGTGGTGTACTCTGATAGGCCAGTACCAATTAACTCTGTGTTTGTTCTTTGATTGGTCAGTCCCCATTGACTCTATGCTCTGATTGGCAGGCTTATGGATAATTCATGGCCACCATCCTCTCTCTCTGTGAACAAAGACTCCAGAGGCCTCAGGTAAAACCTCCCTTCATGAGAAGCTTCACTGTCTGTGATCTGTTGCTGCAATCATATTCAATACAAAATGTCACACCAGCCAGTGGATTTGGATGTGAGTAATTCTACTCATGGGGTACTCTAGCCATGTGGAAACATCTGGCCTTTAGTGTTGTCATACGTTCAGCTTCAACTGTGTGTCGGGCTGTGGTCTGTTTGTGAGAGAGCTGATCTGTTGTGGTTGAATGATGTGATGGCTGTCATCATGTTGTTGAAAGGTTATCTGTGGTGAGGCTGCCAGATGCTGATGTTGGTGACCTGATCTCAGCTCTGGGGGAGGGAAAGATCCTGACTGAACTGAGGTAATCATTTTGCATTTGTGATTTATGATTATATAGAACTTGTACAAGTTCTATGTTTTCAACTCTACATTAGGTATGCTTGTTGTCGTCCCTTCTGTTTGTGCCGTCCAGGACTGAATCCAGTTTCTACAGTTTAGCTTTGCAGTGTTGGGGAGTAACATTAACAAATCTGCCATTCTGTCTTCCTTAGACATAGTTGATCTTAATAACAAACGGGTCAGGGTTAATTAAAGTAAAGAGAACATGGACACACACGTATAATATGTGAGTGCATAATAAAGAGACCAGAAGAGAGAGATTGAGATTGGTCTGTATGTGCTCATTCACAGAGTGGAAGAGAGCAGCCTCTCACCTCAGAGTCAGGAGCAGAACCTCGGTCCTCTCTCCAGACAAAAGTCTGTGTGTGATGTCCATCTCTCCATGACGATCATCACTTTGACCACCGCAGCCATGTGCTTGGACTTCATTCAGAACACAGAGACGTGCCGTCGCCTGAGGTGAGAAAAGGAAGATTGCTCAAATTAACTGATTATCATAGCAGTCAAGGTTGATTAAATGCAAGGTGCTTGTGTGTGTGTATGTGTGTGTGGAATGGTATATTTTATATCTTTTGTTGGTGTACTCGGATAGGCGAGAACGTCTCGGTTACTTACGTAACCTCGGTTCCTTAAGCAGGAACCAGATATAACACAATGGTACAATGACGTCATGTCATGGCTACAAATCGAAGCATTTATCTATTCACGCCTGAAAGGCCGCGAGAATCTGTCACGCGCGCTCCTGGCCCCGCTGCCAGGAGTACTATAATACCATTACGCGCGCCCCAGATCTGCCTTGGAAAGAAACTGAGCAAGACAATCAATCCAAGTAACACTGTAACACGCCAACCTTGTTATATCTGGTTCCTGCTTAAGGAACCGAGGTTACGTAAGTAACCGAGGACGTTCCTTATCGCAGTTCACTGCGATATAACACAATGGGACCCTATACATTCCCGCGTGATAATACAGTGGCAGCCAATTACACACACCAGCTCTACTGAAGCCTTTGCCCTCATAGAGGTTCATACGGCCGCTGGCGGTGAACATATTAACAGGGCAACCTTTGTCATAGGCGGCAAGGATCGCGATCCTGCGCCTGTAGGAAACCACCCTGGAGTGTTTCATGTGCAACAAACATGTAGACACCGATGAACACACTTATCATATACATCGTTCTCAGGTCAGGGGATTCAGAGATCGCTCGCCTGCAGAACACCAAGAATTTAACAGGGCCACCTTTATCATAGGCGACAGGGATCCGTGATCCTGCGCCCGTAAGAAAACCCTGGGATGTTTCATGTGCAACATAACATGTAGACACTAATGAACACACTTATCATATCTATCGTTCTCAGGCCAAGGGATTCAGAGATCGCTTGCCCGCAGAACGCTATGAAGAAAACTAGGTTCAGCCACATCTAACATATAGAATCTAATGAAAGTGTGGCGAGAACTCCAGCTTGCAGCTTTGCAAATATCTTCCACTGAGACGCCCTTTAGTAAGGCCCAGGAAGACGAGACCCCCCGCGTAGAGTGCGCATGCAACTTCTCCGGGGGATCTAAAGACAAGCTCTTATAAGACAACACGATAGCCTCTACTATCCAACGGGAGAGGCTCGGTTTTGATAGAGGTCTGCCTTTTGCGCGTGCACCGAAGCACACGAATAGCTGATCTGACTGTCTGAAAGCTCTAGTGCGCTCTGCGTAACAGCGGAGAGCGCGCACTGGACAGAGTTTATTCAAACGTTCCTCCTCTGCTGACGCAAAAGGAGGAGGCGAGAAAACTGCTAATTCAATCACCTGATTGCGGAATGGGGTTACCACCACTTTAGGTGTGTAAGCAGCATTAGGTCGCATAACCACTCTGTCACCAGCGATCGAGAACTGAAGGCACGATGGACTGACTGACAGGGCTTGCATGTCACCAACGCGTTTTGCTGACGTTAACGCCAGCAGCAGCGCGGTCTTTAAAGAGACAAACTTTATGTCCACTGTCTCCAGGGGCTCGAACGGAGGCCCTGTGAGAGCACGTAACACCACTAGCAGATCCCAAGAGGGTATGAGGTGTCTCTCTGGCACCCTGAGCCGTCTCACCCCCGCCATAAAGCGTGACGCTAGCGGGTGACTGCCAGGAGAACTGCCATTAATGCCTGCGTGGCAGGCTGAAATGGCAGCCATGTACACTTTGAGAGTAGAAGCCGCCTTCCCCTCATCAAACAACTGCTGTAGGAATTCGAGAATAACGCCCAGCGCGCAGTTAACGGGGTCGTGCTGACGCGCAGCACACCACTGCTCAAAACTGCGCCACTTCAGCGTATACAGAGCCCGTGTTGATACAGCTCGGGCACTCTGTATTGTAGCCACCACCGCGTCCGACAAGCCTGACGCTATGAGCCTGCACCTTTCAGGTGCCAGGCTTGAGACGCCACCACTCCGGATGGGGGTGCCACACCGTCCTGTGCGCCTGCGTTAGGAGGTCTCTCCGTAGAGGCAGCTCCCAAGGCTGCTGCACTGACATATTGACCAGATCTGCCACCCACGGCTGGTTGGGCCAGTGGGGGGCTATCAATATCAATTCCCTGCCCTCGCCCGCAATCCTGCACAGCACCTGCTGGAGGAGCGGGATCGGGGGAAAAGCATATAGGGGTAGGGCTGGCCACTGGTGGCCCAGCGCGTCTATGCCTAGTGGGGGATCGTCGCCCCCTAGCGAGAACCAGAGCGGGCAGCAGGTGTTCTGCCTGTTCGCGAACAGGTCCACCTGCGCCTTGAAAAAACGCACCCAGATCTGACCTATCACTTGTGGGTGAAGGCACCAGTCTGCTGCTCGAGGATCGCCCCTCGATAACAGGTCCGCACCGTAGTTGAGGTGGCCTGGTATATGAACTGCCCTGAGGGACAGGACGTGCCTCGCTGCCCACAGGAGCAGGCGAGTCGCCCAATGGTGTAATGACGGGGAGCGCACTCCGCCCTGGCGATTTATATACGCCAAGGTCGCAGTGTTGTCCGTCCTCACTAGTACATGCTGACCACTCAGCCTGGGCAGAAAGTGTTGTAGAGCTAGGACTACTGTTCGCAGCTCTAACACATTTATGTGAGACGCGGCTTCTGTCACAGACCAGAGACCGTTCACGCCTCTCCCTTCGCAGACCGCTCCCCAGCCTTTGGTGGAAGCGTCTGTGGTCACCACCACGCGACGCGACACTATGCCCATAGTGCCTGACGCGGCGAGAAACCAGGGGGTTCTCCAGATCGCCAGGGCTTTCCTGCATCTGGAGGACACCACTACTCTGCGATGCCTGTCTGTGACTGCGTTGAGCTTCATAGACAGGTACCATATTTGGAATGGCCGCATACGCAACATCCCTAACGGGAGCGCTATAGCGGCCGACGCCATCATTCCTAACAGGCGTTGGCAGCGCAGCGACGAGACTGACTGTCCCCGTCGGAACTGGCGCACGCATGCTTTGATGGCACTTATCCGTTCTTGAGACAGCCTGACCTCCATGGAGGTGGAGTCTAAGATCATACCCAGAAAATGCGTAACTTGCCTGGGGCAGAGAACGCTTTTCTCTCTGTTTACAACAAAACCCAGTCGATACAGGTGTGCCACCACTAGATGGCCATCCTGCACTGCTGCAGCTTTTGAATGGGAAGCAATTAACCAGTCGTCCAAATAGTTGTACACGCGTAAGCCGCGTAGACGTAATGGGGCGATAGCTGCCTCTACGCACTTTGTGAATACCCTCGGCGCTAGGGACAGGCCGAATGGGAGTGCGTTGAATTGGTACGCTATTCCTCCGAACGCAAACCTCAGATATTTCCGATGTCTGTGGTGGATCGGAATGTGGAAATAAGCGTCTTTTAAGTCTATCGTGATAAACCAATCGTTTGGCCTTATAAACTGCACAAGCCTGCGTGGGGTCAACATTCTGAACCGTAGCGGCATGAGTGCTTTGTTTAACACACGTAGATCTAATATAGGCCGATAATTCCCGTCTCTTTTGGGTACGAGGAAGTAACGGCTGTAGAAGCCTGCATTCCTTTCTTTGAAAGGAACTCTGCTTATGGCCTTTTTTCTGAGCAGGGAGATAATCTCTTCCCGTAGGAAGTGAGACTGTTCTCGCTGTATCACAGACTGTATTACTCTGCTGAAAGGCGGAGGGGAACGGGCGAATTGCAGACGTAACCCTTTGAGACCGTCTTTAGCACCCATGGTGACACTGCGCATGCGCGCCAACTTTCTGCACAACCAGGGAGGTTGTGCTCTGAGTTGAATTTGTCGGGGACTAACCCGCTCATGGTCAATGAGTCTAAGCCTAGATCTACACCCACTCCGCCTAGGGAGGGGACGAGATCTGGGGCTGCCCCCTCATGTTTTCGAAAAAAATTGGGGGTGCGATTGCACTGTGTGCATCGCGGGGGGAGTTGCACAAGCATGCCTGGGCACTGCGCCATCTGGGACAGGAGTTAGGACATATGATTGTGGTGCTTGTGAAAACCTGCTTACCGTGCTGGACATGATTTCCACATGTGAGCGACGGGCTGATTTCTTTGGAGGCGGTGTGGGCTCCACCGCTCCCCCCTGTGTGACGAGTGGCTGACTGTCACGGTCAGGAGCCTGAGGTCTCCCTCTGCCTCGCCCGCGGCGAGCGGAGTGCTGCCGCGGAGCCTGGGCTGCGCCCTGGGCAGGGCGCGCAGCTGGTTGTTGTGCTGCAGGCTGCGCTGGAGGGCGGAAGGGTGTCTCTGCCAGCCTCGCCCGGTGGATACCTTTGCTGGAGGCGCTGGCGAGCGGAACCCGCTTCTCTTCCGGCCCGGTGCGGGTGTGGTGTGTCCTGAGGAGGACGTCTCACCCGCCACTAGAGCGAGGCATCCAAGCCTGGAATACCTCTCTGCTCTTCTGCTGTTCTTCGAACTTGGCAGCCATTGTGACCACTGCTTCCCCGAAGGCGCCCTGGACAGAGACCGGGGCGTCGAGGAGTGGTGCTTTTTCTCTGTCTGACAGCTTAGCCAGTGATAGCCACAGAGACCTCTGGGTAGCCACCGCGGCACCCATCACCCTCCCCAGTGCCTGTGCCGTGCACCGAGTTAGTCTGAGCGACAGATCCGTCGCGCGACGGAGTTCTGCCACAGACGGGTGATCTTCCCCCAGCGACAAGGCAAGCTCAGTCAGGAGCTTTGCCTGGTAGCGCTGTAGCAATGCAGCCGTATTGGTCGTGCAGGCAGCCTGCCCTGCAGCCAAGTAGGACTTCTCTGCCAGCTGAGCCTGGTGTCTGCGGGTGGCGTGGGCAGGAGAGGCTTCTGGCCGAGACGCATCGTGGGGGATGCGGGCGAGAGGTAGCCCGCTACTGCATCCTCCACCTGAGGAAAGGAGAGGTAGCCCCTCTCCTTAGCCATGTGGAGCTGCATGTAGGGCGCGAACCCCGGGGGGCTCGGCCCGAGTAGGGTATCGCCCATGTCGCCTGCAGTTCCTCGTGCACCTCCTCAAAGAAGGGGATGCTGGAGGGAACTGACGTGGCGGGCCAGCATAGAACTCCCCGTCCAGCAGCGAGGACCGCACACTGGGAGGGGGAGGGAGAGGGAGCCCGAGGCAGCTGGCTGCTCTCAGCGCAACCTCGTGGAGCTGCTGGCCCAGGAGCCGAGACGAGGTAGGAGGTGTCTCCACCCGCAACCTGACGTCATGGCTCGTCTGCATTGCTTCCGCGATTGAGCTGTGCCATCGGAGAAGTCTAGCAGACTATCATCATCCAGGCTGATGTCCAGCTCGAGCGCATCGTGGGGGATTGCCTGGACACCGCTTGGTTGAAGCTCCTCCGCCTCGCTGCCCGCAGCCCCAGGGCTGACAGGCGGCGGAGACGGGGAGAGACCCGGGAGCGGAGCTGCCGCCGCAAGGCGACTGCTCACGCTCACCAAGTCCAAGGCTGAAGACGCACTCATTCTACGGGGGCGTCAGCCCCGGATGGAACTAGTGCAGTCTCCTCGGCGTCCTTGCGCTTCCAGAACGCAAGGCGCCTGGTAGCCTTAGCTAGCGGGAGGCTAGCACAGATGGGACAGACAGGGGCTTCGCCTGAGAAGGCGCCCTCCGCGTGGTCCCTGCCTAGGCAGGTCACGCACCGACGGTGGCGGTCGCCCTTGGGACGGACGTGACCGCAGTCGGGGTAGTGTCTGGCCATCTTTTATCAATCTGAAAGTAGAGAAGAATGTTAAAACACAAGCACACTATCTGCAACGAACAACGTTGTTAGCAAGCTAGCAGGCTAGTCAGAGACTTAGCCAGCCAGGCAGCAAGGATAGCAGCAAACTACTTTCAAAAATGAAATTAAGCCAATGAATTAAGCCAATGAATTTCGTGGCGCCCTGAGCTAGTGAGGGTTAAGGAACCCGATAACTCACCAACCCGAAGGAGCGAAAAGCACACAAAACTCTTTTGACTGTGGTAAGCGTTGAGAGTATACTCAGAGATGTTCACTCCGTCTTGCCGAAGTTTCAAAAGAGGCAGATCTGGGCGCGCGTAATGGTATTATAGTACTCCTGGCAGGCGGGGCCAGGAGCGCGCGCTGACAGATCTCGCGGCCTTTCAGGCGTGAATACATAAATGCTTCGATTTGTAGCCATGACATGACGTCATGTACCATTGTGTTATATCGCAGTGAACTGCGATAAGGAACCAATTAACTCTTTCTTTGATTGGTCAGTCCCCATTGACTCTGTGCTCTGATTGGCAGGCTTGAAGATAATTCAAGGCCAACATTCTTTCTCTACGTGGTCAAAAACTCCAGATGCCTCAGGTGAAACCTCCCTTCATGAGAAGCTTCACTGTCTGTGTTAATGGTGTTGTATGTAAATGTTACAGGTTGCACCTGGAGAGTGAGCATTGTTATGTGTAAAATACTAAACTAAGCCCTCATGTGCTTGTGTTTCAGGATGGATGTAAAATCACTATTGCCTTCTATAATATGTTAGAACTAGAATGGATATTTTCACACAGCACTTGAACACATTGCAATTATTGGTCTGTTTGTGAGAGAGCTGATCTGTTGTGGTTGAATGGTCTGAAGGCTGTCTTCATTTTGTTGAAAGGTTAACTGTGAAGAGGCTGTTAGATGCTGATGTTGGTGTCCTGATCTCAGCTCTGGGGGAGGGGAGGAACCTGACTGAACTGAGGTAATCATTTTACATTTGTGATTATATAGAACTTATACAACTTCTATGTTTTCAACTCTACATTTAGGCCAGGCAAAGTAACCCATTTTGGAGCCAAAAATAGAATTAATTGTAAAAGATTTTTTTTCAGCATAGATCATTTTTATGAGGTATCCAGAACAACATACTAAAAGTCCTAAGATATCCTAGTTGAGGAAATATGTTTAATTCTCATTAATCTGAGATATGTGCTAATAATAAAAATACACCTCAAAAATGTATTTTTTTTCCTTTACTCCTATCAAAATAAAACTTTACATAGTAAAAGTATAAATGAAAAGTAACTTTTTTTGTATTACAAGTTTCTCTTGAAATTAATTTGATTATGCACACTCCTAATTGCATAGGCAGAAACACCATACCCCTGGCAGGTACTACCAAGCCAGGCAGTTTTCAGGTTAGAGGCCAGTCTAAAAGCAGCATTGCCATCTCCCATTGGCAGTAGAATGGAGTAGTGTGGATGAAGATTGGGGCAATGTACATGGATGTATTCAATAAGTGTGGAGCTCATGTGCATATTCAAATTAATTTAAAAAGAAACTTGTAATACAAAAAAAATTACTTTTCATGGGTACTTTCATTGTGTAAAGTTTTATTGTGTTAGGAGTAAAGGAAAAAAAACATTTTTGAGGTGTATTTTTGCCATTCATTATTAGCACACACCTCAGATTGATGAGAATTAAACATATTTCCTCAACTAGGATTTATTAGGACTTTAAGTATGTTGTTCTGGACACCTCATAGAAATGATCTATGCTGAAAAAAATTATTTTACAATTAGTTTGTCGTAGAACGCTACTTTGCCTGGACTAATTAGGTACAAATCGGCCATTCTGTCTTCCTTAGACATAGTTGATCTTAATAACAAACGGGTCAGGGTTAATTAAAGTAAAGAGAACATGAGCACATGTATAATGTGTGAGTGCATAATAAAGAGACCAGAAGAGAGAGATTGAGATTGGTCTGTATGTGCTCATTCACAGCGTGGCAGAGAGCAGCCTCTCACCTGAGAGTGTGAAGCAGGTCCTCAGTGCTCTCTCCAGGCAAAAGTCTGTGGGTAAAGTCCATCTGTCTGTGACGACCATCACTGCACCCACCAGCCCTGTGCTTGGACTTCATCAGAACACAGAGACGTGCCGTTGCCTGAGGTGAGAACAGCAAGATTGCTCAAATTAACTGATTATCATAGCAGTCAAGGTTGATTAACTGCAAGGTGCTGAACTGTTAAACTAAGCCCTTGTGTGCCTGTGTTTCAGTCTAGATGTGAATTCACTATTGTCTTCCACAATGTCACCTGCTTCACTTACCCTGTCACAAGCCGACAGCCCAGCCAGCGGCAGCTTCACCGACTTTATCCCAAAGTTTTGCGATGTCACAGGTTTAAGAGCAAAGTAAGACCATAAGAAATAAGAAAGAAATAATACAAAAAAAAAACATATTTTCCACACATGGGTGTCTAGTATTACTCAGTCATGTTTTTGTGTGTTTGTGTTGAAGCTCACATAGGTCTCCAGGTGCCTGTATGGGTGTACTTGAGTCCTTCACTGACTTCAACTTGGCGTTGAAGGTGAGCTGCCTGACTGAGAGCTGGGCCCGCTGGATCCTCAGCCTCATCCACACGTGCCCCACTCTGAAGGAAGTAGAGTAAGAGATAGATCATCTTCTGTTTCTGTATGTAGTCTATGCATGGAGGTGTAGTGTGTATGGACACACTATGCAGGACCGTGTGTGTGTGTGTGTGAGAGAGAGAGAGAGAGAGCGAGAGAGTGAAATATTTAATAAAAAAACAGATATTGTATCTAAAGACATATTATTGGTTTTGAAATGTATTTGGTTTGGCACCACTGCTTTGAAACAGTCATGCCAATAAAGCTCAGCTGAATTGAAGAGAGAGAGAGATAAACTTGTATTAATCCCGTTAGGGAAATTCAGGTGTAATAGGTGTCATCTTCTGTTTCTGTAGGTAGTCTATGCATGGAGTAGTAGTCTGTTTGAACACACTGTGCGCAGGATAGAGCGAGAATAAAAAGAAACATTTTGTATATAGAGACCATGTACAATGTATGCCAATGTGCTTTGAAACAGTCATGCCAATAAAACGATTGTGTGTTTGTGGGGGGGGGGGGGGGGGGGGGGGG
>NC_045176.1:641820-689101 GCF_900700415.2 Clupea harengus | reverse complement strand
AGGTTTGTGTAGAGTTGTGATGTTTGTGTAGAGTTGTGATGTTTCTGTGTGTTTTATCCTTAAAGCTGTAGGCGAGTGTGGGGTTGTGATGAGATCTAAAGTGTTTCTGTGTCTCTGTTTTTGTCCATGAAGGTTGAGATGCACTAAACCCAGTGGGAAGTGTGGTGAGGAAAATAACCCCCTACTGCCCTGCAACCAGCGTGTGAAGATCCAAATGAGGGGGCTAATTGTCACTCAGGAGATTCAGGACTATTGAACAGATCTGGAGGAAAGCTTGCCGTCAGACTAATCATTTTTTATACTCGAACGTCACATGCCACACATGCGATCTGCACAAAAATAATTCTACATTTGATTCTGATCTCCAGGAAGTGCCCTGAGTTGGCTACTGTGCAGCAGGTAGAAATGTAACACCATGCTGGCTAGATGTCAACAAGTAGGCTGACATTATGTGTAGCCTTCTGATGCAGTGTAACTCTAGCACAACAAGTAGGCTAACATTATGTGTAGCCTTTTGATGCAGTGTAATTCTAGCACAACAAGTAGGTTAACATATTCAGAATCAGAATTATTTTATTGGCCAATTATATTTACACATACAGGAAATGAACTTGGTGTGGTTGGTGCATAGGACATAAAACATATAAACATATTAACAAAATAGCAAGATGAAATAAATGGCAAGAAAAATAAAAGATTAATGTTTTACAAAATAGAATAATAAATAATTTGGGCACGTGCAGAGCTAATGTTAATAATTATGTGTAGCCTTCTGATGCAGTGTAATTTTAGCACAACAAGTAGGCTAACATTATGTGTAGCCTTCTGATGCAGTGTAACTCTAGAAGAACAAGTAGGCTAACATTATGTGAAGCCTTCTGATGCAGTGTAACTCTAGAACAACAATGTGCCACCAGCTGTCAGGATTCTTTTAGATTGTAAGATTGTATTGATTTTGTTGATTATGTAAGTAAGGTTCATACTTTGAGATCTTTGAGAGGTCTTTTGTCTATTCCAGAGGCCCGTCTGAACACTGGGCCAGAGCATTTACAGTCAGGGCCCAGAGCCTCTGGAACGATCTGTGTCTGTGACTTCCTTAGAGTCCCTTCTTAAAACACACTTTTATAGGAGAGCCTTTCCTGGTTTTGCATGAGTTTTAATTTCCTTTGAATTGTCTTTTTTATTTCTTGAAAAAAAAAGTTTTACTCTGTATTGGTGTACCAATCTATTATTTTTATATAGCCTACCTAATTGTTTTTATCTGTTTCCTTTTAAAACCTGATGATTTCATTTCATGATTTTATTTTGCTGCCTCTGTGGAGCACTTTGTAAACGGTGTTTATAAATAAAGATTATTATTATATGATTAACAATATTATATTATACTATATCATTATGTGTCTTTCCCCACTTCTTGCTTAGGCAACACAGGGTGGATTGAGTGAACTCATAAACGGTGTTCTGAACTCGGAGAAGGCGCGACAGTTTCGCTCAGCGGGTTTAGGGTTTATGCCAGGCTAGGTTACCCACGCTTCCTGGAATACCCCTCAGGTGTGTCTTTGAGGAAATATAAACACAAACAGGAAGTGATTTACCTATGAGAGAAATGAAATGATGCTTTCATGTGGTGTTTGTTTTGTTTTGGGATCTATTAAAGTGCTGATAATACATCTGTGAGATACTGATAGTTTCATGTTTTAGGTCTGTGTGAAAAACACCATGTGCCACAGTGAGCTGCCATTCACATTTACTCCAAAAAGGGCTTTAGGTTCTACACGAGATAAGGGCTAGTCTGTAGTTTCTACACGAGATAAGGGCTTGTGTGTATGTTCTACACGAGATAAGGGCTAGTCTGTAGTTTCTACACGAGATAAGGGCTTGTGTGTATGTTCTAAACGAGATAAGGGCTTGTCTTTAGGTTCTACACGAGATAAGGGCTAGTCTGTAGTTTCTACACGAGATAAGGGCTTGTGTGTATGTTCTAAACGAGAGAAGGGCTTGTGTTAGGGGTTCTACATGAGATAAGGGCTAGTCTGTACGGTTCCATATGAGATGCAGGTCATCTCCATGTCCAGAGAGAGTCTGTAGTTGTCCATAATCACTCATTTCCACATTTTCACTCCTGGTCGTCCACCTCAGTCACTTGGAAGGCCTCCCCATAACTCTCAATGACCACAGCGGGGTGGGGGGGGGGCTGGGCCCTCCGCAGGGAGCTTGAGATCCTCAAAGCTCAGTACGTCCAACAGACACGAGTCTGCAGAGCGGCGGTGCTCAAGCTCACTGCAGCACTGGAGGAAGACCACATCGAAGAGCTCCTCGTACAGGGAGCCTCCGGCCCAGTCAACCAGCAGTTTCTGCGCGGTGAGGGACTTACTGTAGCCGCCATGGCCCTAGATGACGATGTGTGTGTGTGTGTGCGCGGGCGTGCGTGTGTGCGCGGTGCTTGGGCGGGCGGAAGAGCTGCTCCAGGCTGTGGTTGAACTGGGAGATCTCCCCCCTCAGGCAGGCCTCCTCCTCTTCCTCCTCGCTGCTCAGCTCTCTGCTCCTCTCCACCATCAGAGGCTTCGTGTAGACGCCCCAGGGAGACGCAGGACCTCCGTGCCGGGCCCACACTGGAGGCCACTCACACACACACACTCACTCACACTCACACTATTTGAAAAATGTCCTTCTAAATACATTTCTACTGATGATGGATAATATGATATCAACATCAAACCCACCCCTACTTGTGTCCCAAGTTATTGTAAACGCTGGCAAATTTCACAGAAATCACGTGAGACACTGTTGTGTATAAAACACCACTGTTAAGACAGACCTGAAGAAACAAAGGTCTCGTAACATAAAATTGCCAGACTCTCAGTTGCGGGTAAATATAACTTGTTTATTTACAAAAAACAATGGTGGTTGCCGTCAAAAGAGAAGAGAAAACAAAAATAACCTCCAAGAAGCCTCACAATAAATAAATAGTCGCTGCAGCTTCCGGGCAACTTCCTTGCCTGCCCTATCTACCACTAAGCTATAAAAGTGCAGGAAGCATAACCAAACAACCACCAGTGAACAACTAAGAGGAGGACAAGCGAACAAGCGCGTAGGATGCGTAAGGGTCTTCAAAAGGTAAAGTCTCGTGTTTTAGTCCAAGTGTTGCGATAGCCAGGGAACGCTCAAACAGGTCGGGATCCTGGGGAAACCATCACACGTACAAGTTCCAGATAGCGGCGCCACCATCTTGAGGCAGGCCGGCTTAAATAGGGAGAAGTCCCGCCCAGCAATCAGTAAGGTCCGAGACCACGCCCACTCCACCTTGTAGAGACAGGGAAAACGGCAGACACAAAAAAAAATCCTCTACTATGCCCATAACACCATAACAACCACCCATCCACTTTTGAGTCAGAAGGTGGATGGACACACACAGACACACACAGACACAGACGCACACACACACACACACACACACACACACACACAGACAGACATACACACAGACACATACACTCACACTCTCACACACACACACACACACAGACACACACACCTCCGGGCCGGGCCCACACTGGAGGCCACCGTGCGGCGGGGAGGGATAGTCCAGCACTGACCCGTACTCCCGGCACACCCACTCCTTATACCTCAGGACGGCACACCCACTCCTTATACTGTGAATGACCATAGTGGGTCGCTGATCGTTTCGTGTTTGTGCTGTCACATAGCGGAGTCTGAACATTAAAACTTGGTGAAGAAAGATTCACCCGCCAGAAACATTTAGCAAGTGTGGCTTGTCAAACTTGATCAATAAAGCTGACTGGATAGCACTGTGTTATTCACAAGTTGAAAGGGGTGTGATGTGTTGTTGGAGCGTGGACACTATGGGAGTTGACAGCACTGTGTTCTGCCTTCGAAGGTCTATCGTCCAATCAAATAGATTTGTGACAGAGTCAGGCTGAAGGAAGTGTTTTGAATTCCTGTTCATGAATTTGTGGTGCTGGCTACACCCATCAGGATTAAGAGCTTCATTATGAATATCAGCAATAATGTCCACAGACTCGTCTAATAAAGCTTGACCTGGATAAGACCACAAGGCTGCTAGATCAAATCCAGTTAGGATATGAATGTTATCCGATAGGTTGCATCAGGTAGCCGCCATGCTCCATCCACAGCCTGTGATTTAGTAAGGCCCAATCCCAATAGCAGCTCACCCACTACAGAATCACTGAGGGACCCCCCTCTGCTTTGATCCTTTACTTAGCTTTGACACCTAATGACTATGGTCTCCTTGAATCTCTTTGTCATTGTATTGAGCAAATTAACCACTGGATGTCTCAGAACTTTCTCCAGCTAAGCAAAGACAAAACTGCAGCCAGAGTTCTTACAAAAACAAAAAGAACTGACCACATAACCCCTATACTGAAACTGGCTCCCAGTAAGTTACAGGATTGACTTTAAAGCACTGCTGCTTGTTTTCAAGTCACTTAATGGGATAGGGCCAAAGTATCTATCTGACATGTTTCAGCAGTAGGTACCACTCAGATCTCTCAGATCACAGCAGAAATATCTATTTAGTAAAACCCACTGTCTGAACTAAACAGGGTGAAGCAGCACTCAGCCACTATTCGGTTCACCTCAGGAACCAACTTCCAAAAGACATTAAAAACGCTCCAACTATTCCAAGTTCAAGACCAAACTTTTCTCAGATGCCTTCTGCTAACTGGCTATGAACAGTTCCTTGAAGCATTATTGCTTCATTAATTATTGCTAGGATATCCTGGGAGATTGTTAAACTATGCATTCTGTAAAAGAAAGAAAAAAACGATTTCGCAATTAAAAAATGCATTTAAGTCAGACTACCTTTATTTATTTCGCATTACCACATTAAAACAAAAATCAATTTTCAAAGGCTTTGATTAAGCACTGTCCCAGAGGAATTAATAATTCATTTTCTGATCAAAATACATTTTAAAGTTAAATGAACAGATTTCCCTTCCTTTGGTGATCGACCTTTCCTGCCTTTTGAAGTAGGACGTGCACGCGCAATTGCCCTGATAAGTTTAGCCTGGTTGAAATTAACCACATGATTTGGATGCGGACCAACCTTTGACGAGCCGATATATCCTGTTCTCAATCAGCTCGCTAATGTTAACGGGCTAAAAGGACAATTGATTGACTTAGCTTTAGCCCTACGACGAACGAGGCCCAGGTCCAATAGGGAACAGACAGGGATAAACACACCATGAGCAGCTGGTCTAATGGGGAACAGACAGGGATAAACACACTATTAGATTTCATTGAAATCAATATTTGTCATAGATACTTGGTATGCACAAATGGTCCACCTACAGAGACATCAAAGCTGTCTCTTAATCCCTGGGTGTCTTAAAGCCAGACCGATTAGGTCTGGTTCCTGCCATCTGTCTGAAACCAGCTAGAGCCATCAAGCTTGCAACCTGATCTTTTTTATCAAGCCAACTAGTTGATTGGTGTGGGACAGACATATTTATTAAATTAGGGTGAGAGTCCTAACCAGATTAATTAGCAGTCATCCCTTCAGTTCTGATACCTACCCCCAGACACATCTTTCCCCTCCCATACCTAATGTTATTGTTTACATGTTAATTGTATTGTATAAGAGACGTAAGTCTCTGCGACTACGTTGAAAGATTCCTCTCGTGTACCTTGGTATGCGAAGTTGGATTGTTCAGTTTGCGCTGGAATAAAACCATTTCTTGTTGAACACTTTCCCGAGTTCCTGACTATCTGCAAAACCGTAACCTTGGATCGAAGACGAAATCACAAGATCTTTCAACACTAGTGAGCAGCTGGTCCAATGGTGAACAGACAGGGATAAACACACCATGAGCAGCTGGTCTAATGGGGAACAGACAGAGATAAACACACCATGAGCAGCTGGTCCAATGGGGGACAGACAGAGATAAAAACACTAGTGAGCAGTGCAAGGGACCAGTGACCAGTCACCCTGGCTTTCAGCCAACTGCTTCCAAGATGTTGACCAGGGTCTGCCGTCCAATCACTCGCTGAAGAGGGACTGGAGGCCCAAACACACACAGGTGGTGTGTGTGTGTCTGTGTGTGTATCTGTGTGTATGTGTCTGTCTGTCTGTCTGTGTGTGTCTGTGTGTGTGTCTGTGTGTGTATCTGTGTGTATGTGTCTGTCTGTCTGTCTGTGTGTGTCTGTGTGTGTATCTGTGTGTATGTGTCTGTCTGTCTGTCTGTGTGTGTGTGTGTCTCTGTGTGTGTGTCTGTGTGTGTGTGTCTGTCTGTCTGTCTGTGTGTGTGTGTCTCTGTGTGTGTGTCTGTGTGTGTGTCTGTCTGTCTGTCTGTCTGTGTGTCTGTGTGTATGTGTCTGTGTCTGTCTGTGTGTCTGTGTGTGTATGTGTCTGTCTGTCTGTGTGTGTATCTGTGTGTGTGTGTCTGTCTGTCTGTCTGTCTGTCTGTGTGTGTCTGTGTGTGTGTCTGTGTGTGTATCTGTGTGTATGTGTCTGTCTGTCTGTCTGTGTGTGTCTGTGTGTGTGTGTGTGTGTGTGTCTCTGTGTGTGTGTCTGTGTGTGTGTGTCTGTGTGTGTGTGTCTGTTTGTCTGTCTGTGTGTGTCTGTGTGTTTGTGTCTCTGTATGTGTGTCTGTGTGTGTGTCTGTGTGTGTGTCTGTGTGTATGTGTCTGTGTCTGTCTGTCTGTCTGTGTGTGTCTGTGTGTGTGTGTCTGTGTGTCTCTGTGTGTGTGTGTGTGTGTGTGTGTGTGTGTGTGTGTGTGTGTGTGTGTGTGTCCATCCACCTTCTGACTCAAAAGCGGATGGGTGGTGTTTTATACACAACAGGGTCTCACGTGATTTCTGTGAAATTTGCCAGCGTTTACAGTAACTTGGGACACAAAGAGGGGTGGGTTTGATGTTGATATCATATTATCCATCATCAGTAGATAAAGAAAATGTATTTAGATAAAGAAAATATTTCTGACGGAGAAGATGGGCTCAGCCCCTGGTGGTTAACAGTCTCATGCTTCCTATAGCTTAATTGTTGATATGAAGCACTACTTCTTTCCAGCTGTTTTTGTTTTGTGCTGCCCGAGAATGTGATGTAGACCTCCATGTCCTAAACTGCCATGACAACAGTAAGATGGCCTTTGAACCCTAAACGGCCACGATAACAGCAGGCAGGTACTGTTGCCATGGCAGTTTAGGGTTCAACAGCCATCTTACTGTTGTCGTGGCAGTTTAGGGTTCAAAGGCCATCTTACTGTTGCCGTGGCAGTTTAGGGTTCAAAGGCCATCTTACTGTTGCCGTGGCAGTTTAGGGTTCAAAGGCCATCTTACTGTTGTCGTGGCAGTTTGGGGTTCAAAGGCCATCTTACTGTTGTCGTGGCAGTTTAGGGTCACAGTGTATCTCATACTGCACTGCGGAACACAGCACTACATGACGACATACACACGTTTATAATAAAAGCTCATCTTCAGGTATTACCGACAAAAGTCAACTTAGCAACATGGGGCCTCATTCTCGAACGCAGTTAAGAAGAATTTAAGAAGAATTTAAGAGGAATTTCTTCTGAATTGGATTTAGGACAACATTTGGCATTCATGAAAGTTTTCTCATCTGGGATTTGCTCTGAACTTCAGAAGACTTTCCGAACTCGAAATAGCAGTCGTAACTCGGCCAGAGTTTTCTCAAATGCGATTCCTTAAAAAACTCTCCGTGTTAATGAATTTGTGAGAAATCGTTGGTGATTGCGTTCACATCAACTCTACAGATCCTCGGATTAAAGTATCATTAACAATTACGTTTCACATGTAGGCCTATAGTCATGATTCTACGAGGCACCGTGATGTCATAAAATAAATAAAAGGACTACACCGGAATGCTGCGCTCGTCTAGTGAGCGTCGTTTGGCACTGCCGTCTGTGCAAGTACGGCAATCCAGAATTTTCAAGTAGTTCCACGTTGGTGGGACGAACTGCCTAGCACTACCAGAGCAGGCGCGGAAGCTTTTGAAGACCCAACTCTTCAGAGAGCACCTCCCTTCCTAACTGGCACTTCGACTAGTGCTTAACTTGCACTTATAGCAGTTACATTCCTGCACTTCGTTTTTATTTCCTATATCGTTTTTCTATTTCTTATGTAAAGTAGTATTTATTGTTACACTAAGTCTCTATTGCTCTTAGCTTGACTGTTCTATCCCTTGTACGTTGCTTTGGACAAAAGTGTCTGCTAAATGACTAAATGTAATGTACACGAACACTGCAAATGTAAGTGAATAAATAAATAAGCACTAAACTCAATCACGTTGATATAGCTATAGTGGAATAGAATGGACACATCTACATCCTGCAACAGTCCATCTCTGCACCGTTCAAGTCATAGACATATCACTACGGTTGCGTGCCCTTATAAGGAGCTGGCAGGACGTGTATGTATGCAAATTCAGGAGCACGAGAACGCGCTTTCAATTTAAGAAAACTCTTCCGGGGGAGCACAGCCCAGAAAACTTCTGCTGCGTAGGACCACATTTTCAAGCGTGCATGAATTTGGCGGATGTCTTTTGCTTACGTTGTTTTTCCGAAGCCCGTAAGAAATATTTCAGAAGAAACTTCAGAAAATGTTCGAGAATGAGGGCCATGGTTTCCATCCAAGCATGAGCCGTTCTGTCTGCTACACCACAACCAACAGAGGGAATCCATCGCGCATATCCTCAACGGCTGCCCTGCCTGCGAAGGACTATATATCACGCGTCATGACCGAATTATGTCGCTGGCCATGAAGAAGCTCCGCGATAACACCAACTTCACAACCATCCATACCAACGAGTCAGTAAAAACATACTGGTTCTCCATTCCCTATGATCAGTGGAACGCAATGAAAACTGCCATTAAGCACATCCCAAATACACCAGACCTTGTGTCAATTGATGAAAAGAACAAAGCGATCACAATCATTGAAATTGGTTGCTCTTATGACGCTTACATGGACACCTGCTATGTGTCAAAACTGTTAAAACACCAACCATTAAGTAATGTTTTAACCAACCATGGCTACTCATGTAAAGTCATTGCCTTGATTTTTTTTTCATGTGCATAGAATGTGTGTGCGAGGCCTGCAAATCTGTGGACTCTCTAAGAAAAGGGTCAAACACTTCACAAAGTACTGCTCTATATCAGCAGTAATTGGTAGCCTCTTCATCTGGAAGCGCAGGTGTCACTTTTACCCGTAATGTACAATATGGACTGAAACTTTGACTGCAATTTAATACTTCCTCTAAGCCAAATTTGGATTTTGCCATGATATGTACTTATTTATCAAATCCAAATAATTGGTGGCGAGCTCGTTCTTGAGGCTGTAACCCAGGACGTTCTCCCGGGTGCTGAGCTCGCTCTTGAAGCTGTAGCCCAGGCCCGGCTGGGTGGGCCGCTCCCTGGAGACTGAAAGCTCTTCCTGCGGGCACACAAACCACACTCGTACAGTACACAGAACTGGGCCAGAACTGGGCCGACAGCAGATAAGGGCTGAACGTGCTAATAGATGAATGTTAAAGTGCTTTTGGAATACTGGTCAGTACTTTTGTAAAACCAAGGGTAGTGAGAGTGCTTTTGGACAACTGGTCAGTGAAACTGCAGGGCAGTGAAAAGGGGGCGAAAGTGCTTTGTGCAACTTTCTCTTCCTAACTGGCTTTATAACTCTATCTCAAATAATCTATACTACTCCAACTATCGCTTAATCTCCAACTATTGCTACGTCTCCAACCACTGACAACAACCACAAATACGCGATGGGACTTAGGACATTTTATAATCGAAGCTTCCCGCCAAAAGCAGGGAAGCACTTGATTCAAATGCGGCTTCGGACGTAATTTCGGCAAAACGATACAAGCCTCGATACGCACTCCGTCTGGAGGTTAGTTTATTAGTTTAAAAGTCCATCTTATAGCCACATTAAACTCCTTTCCTTCCCTTCTCAGGCCCAGGGACCCCATGTGTTGTGTCTACAACTCCATAATAGTGAAGCTTGCAGTACATAAATTGTGGATGCAATTAGTCTCTAAGATATAGATCTCCTAGTGCCTACAGCTGAATTCCAATTAATTCAATGTAAATAATCATTTTAAGGCAATACATTATATCATTAAAATATAAGAGAATATCAAGTCTAGATTTTGAAGATTAAAATGATGTGATAGCACAATACAACTACTATGCCTACCTGACCTTGGAGTTAAATCAACCACATATCCTCCATATGAATTGCTATGCAATCTGATAACCAACAGATTTAGCTAGACAGATAGTTTTGAGAGTTGAAAGTGGTGCCAATGATAATAACAATTGCATAAATAGACAAGGATATGTAAACCAATCACATATTAATTTATTTTTTCTTGATTAATGTCATGCGTGGCCTGTCTATAGTCCATTCTGCAATGCGTTTACTAGCTAGCTATCGATAGCTAGTATAACTTAGCTATGCTACCTCATAGTTAGCCAACGTTAGCTAGCTAAAAGTTTTGGATATCATTTTCCAAGGCTAACGAGAGGTTTCAATCGAAAATGACTAGCTAGTTATCCAAGCTGAAACAACCTATACACTCGACTGCCCCTTTGAAGTTAACTTAACGTTGGCTAATATATTCTAATAACTAGTTAACATTAGCTAATTATCATTGATAGTTACTAGCTAATTTACCTTGGCATAAATTGCAGGGTTGTCTTGTGCGCTTTCAGGTGCCTCTTGTTGTGTTCTTCCCACCTATTTTGAAGCCACAAGGTTTCTCTCCCGTTATTGCGGTGCATTGTGTTTTATTTTCTGTCAAGTTATAACTAAAGACTGTCCAGGTATCTATTCTTCTTTTTCTTCCAGTACTGAGTGCTTGAACTTGAGCCATCATATAACGTTCGCAGAGCTGCCAACTCTCACGGTTTCGCCGTAAGACACACGCTTTTGCATGTTTTCACATGCACTCACGCCACACATCCAATTTCTCACGGCAAAAAAAATAATCTGATTTTGGGCCGAGACGCGTTCTGTAACCCTATTCGCTGCATAGACATCTTAAGATGATCTAATGATGTGTATGCCACGAATAGGGTTACAGATGCGCTCCTTAGCGCCAGCTACCCTCGGGGAGTTTGAAAAGTAACGCGTCTCGGCCCAAAATCAGATTGTTTTTTTGCCGTGAGAAATTGGATGTGTGGCGTGAGTGCGTGTGAAAACATGCAAAAGCGTGTGTCACACGGCGAAACCGTGAGAGTTGGCAGCTCTGCGTTCAGTGTTTCCCCTAGGTTTACAGCTTGGGGGGGGGGGGGGGGGTGCGGCACGGTGCGCGGCACGGTGCGCGGCACGGTGCAGCCAACGACACAAACGCTTAAAGGAATCATGGTGTTCATGTGTGTTCATGTGTGCTTCTTTTAATGACAGCAGTCAATATAACAACTGAACAATTATTTTAACTGTACATTGAACTAAATAGGGTTAGTTATGTCTTTTTTTTCATGCAGCTTTTGTCTCTGCAGTGTACCTTTTTGGGCTTCTGGAAGAAAATGTTTTGAGATACAAGTATTTGCGGCCTAAAATTCCTGATTTCGCAGGAGCTTTTCAAAAAAGTTGCGATGAAAGTTTTTATTTTTAGGTGTTTTTTGCAATGAAATTGCCGAAAACAAGTGAAAGTTGCGATAAAAAGTTGCAAATTGTCCTCTTTGTAATTATAATTGAGTTATCTGTTGAAAAATAACTGATTAATAAACAAACATTAATTCATCAAGAACAAAACGATTTAGAAATGGTCCTTTTAATAACCTCACCAATATGCCAAACAAAAGATTACCAGGACTACAAAAATGTAGCAAAATAGGTTTTACTTATCCACAACGAAGTGCACATGTTGGCATTACAAAAGGACCATCAGTAAGACTGAATAAAATGTTATGAATGTCTCAGCCTTCATATGACGAAAAAAAAACAGCCTGTGTCACTATGATCTGTCTCGTCATCTAAGGTCCTGCCTGTGTTTCTGCCGTTCTCATTCTAGGCTCATCAATCTGTTTTGCTATCCTTCTTTATTTATTTTATCCGTATAGGTGTTGATGTTCAATTTCATATATTAATTTAAAGTCGTCCAATTTCAAGTCACCTATTCTTCAACACTAGCTGCTACCTTATCTTCAAACAGAAAGTAACGTTAAATCTCCATGGCAACAGCTCTTGAGGGTTTGGGAAATAATCGGATTTATTTCTTCCTTCATTTTTCACAGCAAAATAAATAATTTTCATTACAATTAATAGATTTATTACCAGACTCTATGTAAAAAAGGGCCACGCACAACTCGCGGAAAATGATAAAAAATGCAAGCCAGATCTATTTCTGAATTTTCGGTGCGGACATGGGCGTACGTTCTGTTTCCACGTCTGTTGTAGCCATTCTCATTAGGCCTCATTCTCGACCCTACCTAGGAAAAGATCTCCGCTGGATTCACGAACGCCTGGAAATGTGTTTTTTAAAGCTTAAAAGTGTCCGTAGCTGTGCACTGATTCTTAAGCCCAATTCTGTCCGCTGGTGGGAGCGTGCTCACCTGTGTGTGCGCGCACGTGTCTGTGTGTGTCAGTGACGTGCGGTGAGGTTCGTGGCTGGTGAGGCACTGACTTTTTCAGAGTCAAATTTACAAATACATAAACCCAATTTAGTAACGGCGCCTATTAACGCCCGAAACCTATTAACAGCCTCACGCAGGTACATGTTACTTAATATTGATTTCTATATCAACCAGGATAACGGATTTTAAACACCATACGCTCCTACCCAAAGGGGGTATTTAACTTGTATGTGTGCAAAAAATTGCAGTACAGCGTTATTTAGTGTACTAGACAGCGATTTATTTCTGTGTGTACAAACCCTCATGGAACGAACTGAACGAATTCGATTTCGCAACGAGAATTTGTGAGGGTCATAGAGCTTTCCATAGACATATATACAGAAAGGCTGTTAATGGGTTCTGAAGGGACCGACATTTGATAGTTAGTTTAATAAATATATTCCATAGTCAATAATTCAATATATCTGACCTAGTGGTCATTTTAGTGTTCTTTGGATTTCATGAGTTGTAAAAACTTCTCATGTGTATTCTGTTCCTGGCCTACATGAGGTGTGAGAAGCCCTCACAGCTTCCCCCCCTGACTAGAGACATATAATAATTAGCATTTAGGGATCCACCCCCCCTGGCATGCACACAGCTTAAATTCTGTGCTTTCCCAAAAGACACTCAGTGAAGGAGATTTAGGTGGAACAAACACTCAGTGAAATCTAACTCTCTTTCCTCCTTTGGTGCGCGCCACTGAAAGAATAAACCTGGATTTGGTTTTTCATCACAATCTGACTGAGTCTCCGATACATTTGGGATATAGAAATAATTCCTATCAATTGGAGGTCCACCACCGAGATATTAATTCTTGGAATTTTGCTGAGATTTCAGTTCTGCTGTAAAGATCCGCTGTACCCCGGTTGACACAACGCTTTGGTAAGTACACTTACCTAAATCTTGGGAAATATAGGAAGTAGAGTCCTGTCTAAGATTGTGATGTCTTAGAAGTTGACACACACGGTGCTTGTCTTAGAACAGAAATCTTATGTTATTTTACTTTTATTTTTATTGTGATGTCTTAGAAGTTGACACACAGAAGTTTTGGGTATTGGTCCGAGGCAGTCTGAGCTGTGCTTGTGATATACTCTATTGTTTTACTTACCGCTCAGATAAATTTCCCAAGAGGATAAAAAAGGTTGTGGTCATAATAACGGGTGTTTGGAAAGGGATCTACAGCATTTTAATATTTGAATTTCGAAATTGTTCTAAGTTAATTTGTAAATTATTTTACATTAAATTGTGCAGATTCAGTCTTTTTGAGATGGAAAACAAAGATTCAAGACGTATGGTCCCTTTGAGTGTTCAGATTGCAATGGCCAGTGTGGGAAATGATATAAAACATGAGAAAGTTAAAATTGAGATGATAAAAGATGGTTTTCAGCTAATTTGGGGAGTCAGGAAAGCCAGTGAATGGGTTTTAGACATTAAGTCTGAAAAGAAAAGACAGCGATATTCGCGCTATCTCATGAGCAGATGGACACAGCGTTCACAGGGTTTCTTGGTGGAATCAGACGGCCAGCCAGCGACCCTTCCTAGACTGCGTGAAAGTATGAAACAGAATGCTGACAAACTTCAGGACATTTTTAAAAGTTTACTGGGAAAAATCCTACCTACTGATGTAAAAAAATCCTAGAGGTAAAGCAGATTATGCCAAGCTAAAAACTGAACTAATGGTCAGTGTGGGTAAAGCCATTTCACAGGTTGAGGAAATATCTCTCCAAATTGTTGCTGTAATGAATATTGATGTACCTCCAGTCGTTCCCTCACCATTTGTCGCTCCTGTCCATATCTATACAGACAGTCATTACACATACCATTCAACTCACATCTCAGGTCCCGTATGGAACAGCCCCCACTTCACCATGGCGGCTGAAGCCCCAATGGCCCATCAGGCAGAGATTATCACACTCTCTGACACACTGCCACAACTTTGTAAGGGCTCTGTCCGTAAAGTTACAGGACAGAGTGAACAAACTAAAGAATCACTGACTAAACGTAAAGAACAAACACAACACATAGCTGCAGTACAGGACGTACCCTCTCACAATAGTTATCAGCAAAGAAGACAGGATGCACCCACACATTCAAATTGTCACAGATGTGGGAAATCAGGCCATTGGTCTAGACCAGGGGTCTTCAACCTTTTTCAGCCCAAGGACCCCTTGGCTGAGAGAGACACTGAGCAGGGACCCCCACCCCCGCCGCCCCAAATTTGGGCCTGATATTCATATAATTTATTTGGAACTAAGTGTCAGTCACACACACACACACTCCCCTACACATGTTTGAACAGAATTACAAATCATCTGTGACACACAACTCGTTTCAATTTATTCTGTTTATTATTGACATTTTTTCTCCCTTACAGTTAGCCGTCACTCTGTATTCAATTAGGGAGGGACAAAGAATTGAGTAGCTTGAGAAGCTTAAGTATTGGTGAAATATTTCATACCTATTGAGAGATCTGACGTTTGAGAATTCATCATTCATGTCTTTGGCAACAACATTCTCCCTATGAAGCATGCAGTGCGTCATACATGGCTCTTGCACCGTCTGTGCACATCGCGACACATTTTGGCCAGGGTAGCCTATATCATGTTCACGGAAAAAATTGTCAATCACTTTAAAAATCTCTGAACTTTTTTTTACCTCCAGGCAGCTGCTTACAGAATCGAAATTCCTCCTGCATCTCATTTTGGTCGACAAATCACAAAAAAACTCAAAGCTGAGCGTCGTTTGACACATCGGTGGATTCATCTAATTGTAGTGCAAAATAATCTGCCTTCGGGAGTTTTGCGACTAGTAGTGCCCTCACATCAGCTGCCAATTCATCAATAGGGCGGGCATTGGGATGCTTTTCAGTTTTTTTACGTACTCATCCTTCCCAAACATTGTTTTGCACATATCACTAGCTGTTGGCAATATTAAACTTTCCGCAATTATGTATGGCTGTTTGGTCTGAGCGACACGTAGGCTAATGCAACTTGATAAGAGGCTTTTAAAGCTAGCTCGCTAGCTGAAGGTAAACTTCAGATAATTCTCTGAATATTTACGTGTCTTTTCCCGTTTGCGCTTTTGGCTGTTCATGTTGGCATCCTCTGAAGGTAGATCATCTGAACCGCCATCAGTGGTGTCTGACGAGGAGCTTTTGTTCCGAGAAATTACAAAACGATCAATTATTTCAAATTGTATGGTTATGGCAGGTAACGTCTTTTGGCACCAGATAGCTAAATGTAGCTAAAAGTGCATATGTTGCCATTATGATCAAATAGAAAGCTATTTTTACGTTCTGTTTATGTTTATGTAGTCTTTTGGACGTTGTACATTTTTGGAAGAGGGAAAAATGCTTCAGATGAAATCATTTAGCGGACCCCCTGCAGTACCTCCGCGGACCCCCTGGGGGTCGCGGACCCCCGGTTGAAGACCTCTGGTCTAGACATTGTAGAAATAGACAGAGAAACACAGATAAACCTGTGTCCTCTCAGCAGCGGGGCATGGACTCTGACACAACCTATGAGATTTTAAATCTTCTCAGAAGTTTGGCTAAAATCTAACATCACTGATCAATAGGACCAGTTTGACTCATTGGATGCATCATATTCAGACATTTTTCCCCAATAACTGCATTCTCTGTCAAAGGTAATCAGGTGCAATATTACAAAAGGTTTATCCTACTACTAAATACATATCCTAAATAAAATGATAACTGCAGAATGTTCTTTCTCAAACAGGTCTTAGACTGGATGAATGTCTGACTTCATCAAATGATCCAGGAACGCTGAATTAATTATGAAGAACAAAAATCAAGGGCCACTGGAATCTGGATACAAAAAGGGGCTTTATGACATAATTCTGTAACTTAAACAGCTTGTTTCCTTTTCTCTAGGCATGAACATCTGTCACCGGAGCAAGCAAATGAATGTGTGTGTGTGTGTGTCTGTGTGCCGGCCGGCTGTATGAATGATTTTACATGACTTTTCACTGACTTGTTTTCAGGGTAAACTGTTAATTACTTTCCATTCATTTCACAGGATGTTATGTGTTAATTATGCAAACAGAAACATTTGGCTCCCTGTCCTTAGGGAATGGATGACACCGGATGATTCCGGTGGGCTCATCTATCGCAGATTAAACCTTTTGCATAAGATTCATTCTTTTGTTAAGATCTCTTTCAGAAGCGAATCAGCTGACGGTCACCTGGACCCTACCACCGTCCCTCACAGTTGGACCGATAAAGCTCGCCACGGAATCAAAAGGGGGTGGAGTGGCCATTGGAAACCCAGACAGCGTTAATTCAATCAACATCAACTCCATCAACACCTTTCAACTCATAGAACAGCATCTCGCCAAGGTGTCGAAAGGGGGACAACAGGAGGGAAACAACGGACAATTCAAGCGTCACAGACACACACACATTAACACACACACACACAAACACACACACACGGATACTTGCTCACAGACACACACTTAACTGTATCAAACCGTCAACCCACATTTCAATAAAGTAATGACATGCCATGTACACCTCAGTAACCAGAAAGGAAATGCTTTAAGATGTTGTAACACTGTAATGTATCTCCCATAATCCGTTATCTTCTGTACAATTGTGTAATCCGAGCAATTTAATTTTTGTTTGAGTTCATCTTCATGTATAGTTCATTTTGTTCTGTGTTCCCACTGTTTGTAACTTCATGTTTCCGAATGGCTACCCTGTACTGTACATGTAATTATTTCTCTGCTTACATTTGTCGGCTCTCGCGGCTGGAGAGGGCGGTCATTTTGATTTGACGTCGGTAAGGAATTTCCCCTTAAAAACATCAGGGGGGCCCACCAAAAATTGGCAAACAGGTGTGAGGCACCCTGATGAGAAAAAGGTTTCGCCTTACCTCGCGAGAGAATGCGCACCTTTTGGGAGAAAGAGAGAGAGAGAAGAAAAACTGACTGTGTTCACCCAAAACTTAAGCAAGCGTTTACTCTGATCTTAAAAACAAAGATTTATGTCCAAGACCTTAAGTCTTGAAAAGGGGGAATGAAGGGACCGACATTTGATAGTTAGTTTAATAAATATATTCCATAGTCAATAATTCAATATATCTGACCTAGTGGTCATTTTAGTGTTCTTTGGATTTCATGAGTTGTAAAAACTTCTCATGTGTATTCTGTTCCTGGCCTACATGAGGTGTGAGAAGCCCTCACAGCTTCCCCCCCTGACTAGAGACATATAATAATTAGCATTTAGGGATCCACCCCCCCTGGCATGCACACAGCTTAAATTCTGTGCTTTCCCAAAAGACACTCAGTGAAGGAGATTTAGGTGGAACAAACACTCAGTGAAATCTAACTCTCTTTCCTCCTTTGGTGCGCGCCACTGAAAGAATAAACCTGGATTTGGTTTTTCATCACAATCTGACTGAGTCTCCGATACATTTGGGATATAGAAATAATTCCTATCAGTTCCACCTCCTGTATCAGCTAATTTTGCGTGTCGGTCTACACAACGGAAAAAAAAACTGAAAACACGTTTCAGTTGAAATCCAAACAAGTTACCAGTCTTAATCTAGACAGCCGCCGCTACTGAAATATGTAAAATTGATTGATTAAAGTTGTTTTTCATATCAGCATTCTTTACACACACATAGGTAAGGTGCATACAGTAGGCAGCTGCTAGCTTGTGATGAACTCATGTGTAAATATTATGCACTCATGAATATGAAGTCCTGAATATGAACAAGCACCCTGAGGGTTTCTACCTTTCCCATTATCATTTTAAGAGTTAAATCGAGGATACTATAACATCAGCTAGATAACCAGCTATCATTTCATGCAAATTGAACTCTTCCGATTAACTCGTAAGGTTATTAAGTGTCCTTAGCTAGCTAATTAGCTAACGTAGCAACAGGATAACCATTGCAACCAGGAAACACAACTTACCTACAATTTAAGTTTAATTTCTCAAAATCAGCTCACCAATAAAAAGCAGTCTTGGGTTCCAAGTGATCACAACCACTTGAGTGATGTTAAATGGCTTCACATAGACATAAAACAATCGCAATAGAAATAATGGGAAATCAACGGACTGCCGCTGTAAGTTCAAAACCAAATTTATTCTTGAGGTTCCAAACATGTTCAAAGCAATTTGGCTTTGAATGTGAGAAGTCGATCGAGTTATCTTCTGTCCCGTCGCTTGAAGAATACCTTTTAACTCCGGCATTGGTCTCCCATTATTAATCATTTCACGTTTGGACTGTTTTGAGAACTGCTTCAGCTTAGCAATAAAATCTTCCATTTTCGCCGTCAAGTAGAAGTGTAGAAGAAGAGCAACGTTTCCCAGCATAACCCCGACAGGTGCGCTCTCGCACGCCCCCTTCATTGAGGCAGAGGTACTGTGTGCCTCACCTACATGATTTTTCAATGCGTTTTGAGCTCAGCTCAAAGGTTCTACGCATGCGCACGCATGCGCAAAACCCAGTTTGGAGCGATTGCGTAATCTTAGGTGAGGCACTGCCTCACTAGCTCCCATAGACAATACATGGTGCCTAACCTGACCGCACGTCCCTTGTTTTCTCCCGTCTATTTGAATAGGACATGCGCAAATTCAGCGAATTCAGCGATTTTGATTATAAAAATGCTCGAAATGATTGGAATCATGCAGAAATTACACCTATACCACAGATTACTAGAGAAATATCAATATTTATTTTATTTTATAATTCTTTTTTTTAATATTTTTTTTTTTATTACTTTTCAAGATGACTCTGCCTCACCTGCCTCATAGGACCGCACGTCCCTGGTGTGTGTGTTTGTGCGCATCTTGGCGGAACTCCGCCATGCGTGATACAGAGAGCAGATAATTGTAAACGCGCGACCATGTAGAGACAGAAATTACATGCCGTCGTGTAAATAAGATAAATAACATAAGGCTATTTATTTTGTTTAATAAAATAACAAGCTATAGACCTGTTCTATAGGAAAGGTAACCTTAAATGACTTCCGTTGTGATCTGGCGCTTTATAGAAAATAAAATTGAACAAGATTAACTTGACCTTCCAGGGGGGGCGGGGGGTGCCGTTGGGGGGGCGGGGCGCCCCCCTAATATAACGGTAGGGGAAACACTGCGACGTTTGTTAGGGCGTCACTTGCATGTCTGGGGGCATCTCAGGGAGTGGAGGAAATATAGAGCTGGGTGTCATCTGCATAGCTATGATAGTCGATGATAGAAGTAGTTCTATAGTGTATATTAAATACTTCACATAATACTTCACTGAACTGCTAATGGGGGAGGGAGAGGGGAAGGAGTGCAGGGTTCAGTACCAGGCAGGTCCTTACAAGCAGATTTGGCAGATGTTGACTTTCACTTTCAGATGTTCACCACTTTCAACGCAGGCGTCCTGTTTAGTCTGCTTTGACACTGAAGGGGATGTGGCCAAGTTTGAAAACCAGCGTATATGAGCAGGGAGTGGTTGTGTGTGAAGAACAGAGCAAAAACCCCAACAGAAAAAGTCAGGCTTCGTTCCGATATCAAAAGACAACAACACAAATACCACAAGACACAAGGTAAGGCAATCTATACATATGTGTAGCTGCCCAAGCATTTAGCTGTATAATATATACTATATAACTACTTCTGTCCGGCATATGACTGATACTTCACTATTTTTAATCAATTTAATTGTCTAAAAGGAGTCTCTCATGAAGTGCTTTAATATATAATGGGCCAATGGGCTTTTCCATAAAGTACTTGTTTCATAATATGTTCCCTTTTGAATGTGAAACACACAGACATGTGCACAGAAGCACGTACACACAAAGCCACATGGTCACGTTCACACTGACAGTTCACCCTTAGGAGGCCCAGGCCTGTTTGTCTTTTTTAGGAAGTCTCACATGCCTTGAAGTTTTTGTTTATTTCCCCTAACTTAAAGTATTGATGCACAAGTGGCATATATGATTGTTTGTTTTCTAGAAGACCTCAGCAATAATAACCTGAGAGTAAAAGGAATGTAGTAAAATAAAATTTTATTTAAATCAAGTGTAAACACACCCTTACAAAAACCATAATTTAGAGGTGCTCAGAATTTGTAAAAAAAAACATTGTAAAGATTTCGGACCGAGACTTTTGAACTCTGAACCTTGTAAACAAAGGTGTTAGCTATACATAAGTGAGTTTAGCATTTGAAATATAGGCCTATGCTTTAAGAAACATGTGACATTAGTGTTAAAAAAGGGAATAATGCCATGTGTGTGAATGTGAGACAATCAGAAACATTGCAGATGAACACATGTCAGGATAGCATGCTAGCATACGTGCGTTCACCGTGCAACAAGCTGGACGTGACTATGTGGCCATGTGGCTTTGTGTCTGCGTGCTTCTGTGCATGTCTGTGTGTTTCACATTTGAAAGGGAACATATTATGAAATAATGCCAGTAACGGTGTGCTGATAGTGTTGCTACCTGCAGATGACCTGGGCTCTGGATTCTTTGTCACTGCAGAGTGTCACCATTAGTTGGATAAAACCATCTGCTAAATACTTGACCTTGACCTTTATGGAGCATTAAGATTAACCCAGGATGTAGGCAAGGAGGACAGAATATCAAAGGAGAAGGAAAACAATCAAATGAATGGATGGATGAACAAACCAATACTTGAATCACAATACTGTAGCTTCTATTGTCCAAGTTACAGAGGATCTGATAAAGTTAAAGAGAGATTTAACTTTCCCGTCACTTTTATTTTTAATGAAATGTGTTGAACCAGATAAGACCTTAGATTTTGCCAATGGGCTTTTCCATAAAGTACTCGTCTCATAATATGTTCCCTTTTGAATGTGAAACACACAGACATGTGCACAGAAGCACGTACACACAAAGCCACATGGCCACGTTCACACTGACAGTTAACATGGAACCACATCCATCACCATCACCAGAACAACTTTCCAAAATGGTGAAATTGCACATAATTTGTTTTTCTCAAAATTAGTTGCATATTGAATAATATGACAAATGGTGTACAATTTCATGTGCATTTTAGCAAGCGTCTATGCCCCTGAGTCGCCAAAGACACACTTAGAAACAAGAGGGCTTTCTACTGACAATGCACCAGTAAAACACACAGACATGTGCACAGAAGCACGTACACACAAAGCCACAAAGCCACATGGTCACGTTCACACTGACAGTTAACAGGGTCCAACTACCTGAAAGCAGAATTAGATTGTTTTTTTTTTAAGACAGACCACTTCCTCCAAGTAGAGCATTGGCCTGCAGACTGCTACTTCCTGTGCTCTAACATATGACAGATTGGGTGATGCATTTGCATTGCATAAGGGTGCAGACATTACTCTTAATGTTACAGATGCACTGCAAAAATGAAAATCTTAGTTATGAATTCAATTCAATTCAATTTTATTTATAAAGTGCCATAACAATTTGCACAGATTTTTTTTCCATCACCTCAGTTCAGTTTTATATATTTATAAAGCACCTCTCACACAGAAGGCAGTTAAGTGGAGACAGCACCTTCTCTCTGCCTGTTCTCACCTCTTCTGTAGCATCGCCTCCTGTTGGCTAAAGGTGCTTACTACACAACCGGTGTGTGTGCTCTCCCTGACAACATGCAGGATTAGAAAAACATTAGCCTGGTTCTAGATATATCTCATTTTGAAGTTTCAGAGGACATTTTTTCTCCATAAATGGTACTGATGCGTGTCTACGGCAGTGAAGTGAAAGTAAAGTGTAGGATATGTAAGAAATTAATAGTTTTCTGTAAGTGAGACTTACAGGTATTTCTGTCAGCAACAGCAATTCTTTTTAATGTATGTTCAATTTGTTGGCATTTATTCATTTGTTTGGTAGATGTTCTAACTCCCGAGGGTTTGACTTAATGGAGACCTAGATCAACAGCAGTTCCACTCATGGAGTCATCCTTGAAGAGAGGTAGGTACCCAACCTTACCTTGATTTTCAGCTTGACAATAGGCTAATACTGTAGAGACGAGCAGAGTCATGGATCTTAGACACACAACACAGACCGAAGTCCAGTTATCTGACACTTGGGCTTTTCCATAAAGTACTCGTCTCATAATATGTTCCCTTTTGAATGTGAAACACACAGACGTGCACAGAAGCACGCAGACACAAAGCCACATGGTCACTTTCACACTGACAGTTAACATGGAACCACATCCATCACCATCAACAGAACAACTTTCCAAAATGGTGAAATTGCACATAATTTGTTTTTCTCAAAATTAGTTGCATATTGAATAATATGACAAATGATGTACAATTTCATGTGCATTTTAGCAAGCGTCTATGCCCCTGAGTCGCCAAAGACAGAAAGCTTTCTACTGACAATGCACCAGTAAAACACAGACATGTGCACAGAAGCACGTACACACAAAGCCACAAAGCCACATGGTCACGTTCACACTGACAGTTAACAGGGTCCAACTACCTGAAAGCAGAATTAGATTGTTTTTTTTAAGACAGACCACTTCCTCCAAGTAGAGCATTGGCCTGCAGACTGCTACTTCCTGTGCTCTAACATATGACAGATTGGGTGATGCATTTGCATTGCATAAGGGTGCAGACATTACTCTTAATGTTACAGATGCAAAAATGGAAATCTTAGTTATGAATTAAATTCAATTCAATTTTATTTATATAGCGCCATAACAATTTGCACAGATCTTTTTGGATTTCAGTCTTTCCCGTCCACTTAAATACCCAGTTGGTTATTCAGTGTTATCGGAGAAATACATCAGAGATGTGTTAATTCTTTATGTTACATATTCATATGACTCCTACTCAGTGGCCTCGACCCAGACCAAAGGACCCTTTTGTCCTGCTTGGGATGAGTTGATAAGCTGGAGCCTCATGTCCACTGCGGTGCACTAAACTAGTGACAACAACTGCAGCTCGCTCCATCACCTCAGTTCAGTTTTATATATTTATAAAGCACCTCTCACACAGAAGGCAGTTAAGTGGAGACAGCACCTTCTCTCTGCCTGTTCTCACCTCTTCTGTAGCATCGCCCCCTGTTGGCTAAAGGTGCTTACTACACAACCGGTGTGTGTGCTCTCCCTGACAACATGCAGGATTAGAAAAACATTAGCCTGGTTCTAGATATATCTCATTTTGAAGTTTCAGTGGACATTTTTTCTCCATACATGGTACCGATGCGTGTCTACGGCAGTGAAGTGAAAGTAAAGTGTAGGATATGTAAGAAATTAATAGTTTTCTGTAAGTGAGACTTACAGGTATTTCTGTCAGCAACAGCAATTCTTTTTAATGTATGTTCAATTTGTTGGCATTTATTCATTTGTTTGGTAGATGTTCTAACTCCCGAGGGTTTGACTTAATGGCTACCTAGTTCAACAGCAGTTCCACTCATGGAGTCATCCTTGAAGAGAGGTAGGTACCCACCCTTACCTTGATTTTCAGCTTGACAATAGGCTAATACTGTAGAGACGAGCAGAGTCATGGCTTCTGTCTGCGTTTTCCACACAACTATTTAAACAAAAGGACAACTGACACATAATGGCAAGCAAGCAGGGATCTTAGACACACAACACAGACCGAAGTCCAGTTATCTGACACTTTTTTCTGTGGTCCCCGCACTTCTTATGTTTACGGTGTCCATTGACTTCCATGCAGGACCTGAATTTCAGGCCAATCTGCACATTTCCAAAGACTACATTTGTCTAGCCTTAAACATATGACATGAGGTTGATTTAAGAAACAGCTTGTATGCTATTGTATTATAAAAGTGAAACGATGCATACATTATTCCAATGGCGTGAGTAAGAGCAGTTGCGTGAATAACTGCAAATTAAGTGAATGGAAGTAAACGTAAACATAAGTAGAGCGGGGAACAAAAGAAAAAAGTACTGGATGGCTTGACATCGGTACCACACAGTGGGTAATTGTGAACAGAGATGCTAATACACAAGGGACACACACTCTCACACACACACATATACACACACACACTACACATGGGGTATTTACACACAACACACTGACAAAGCGATAACAGAAATACACGCTACATTAACACAGGCTGGGGAATGCGAGTACAATTTAAGAGGAACATTAACACACATGAAAAGCGTTTCACACGGACTTATGGGCAAACATGCATCATAACGCACACAGGAACGCGCACAACCCCATCTATCTATCTATCTATCTATCTATCTATCTATCTACAATACAATACAGAACACCACTAGGCTCATACAACGACTGTAAAAGGAATGGACACTGATAGATAGGCCACACTGGCACGGCGCTGGACAGTGGTACATTGAATGTTGTGTCATTACATCTTTAAATTAATTAGTCTTGTCTTTTATGTCATTGATATGTCATTTGTTTCACCAGCTTTGTGGAACCTAACACTGAGTAATCATGTAATTAAGAGCCTATTTCTGGATAAAAACTGAAGGGGTCATGTTTCATTGTCTGACTGTATCTTACAGGTTTTTTTTGTAAGCGATGTGACTGTCTCTAGTGCTGCTGTTTGTTAGGTCTGTTTTCTGTTTGATGCCTTGACAGGAGAGGACTCAGAAGAGGCTCCAAGTAACTTCTCTCCTGAAGCTCAGGGTGGAAGCCATGTCTCAGCTCCAACTGTGTCAGGCAATACAATTCAGGGAAACATCATCAACAAATCAAACATTCATCATCATCATCATCGTCATGGTAAGAAAAACACATTGAATTCAAAAGTAAATTATTTATTATTATTATTATTATTGATGCCCTGGTTGATGCCCTCATTCACACACTCACTCACACACAGACACACACACACACACACACACACTCACAGACACACACACACACACACACACACACACACACACACACAAGTGGAACATTAACACAAGCGTTACACACGGATGGGCAAACTTGCATCCTCACGCACACAGGAACGCGCACAACCCCACGTTACAATACAATACAGAACACAACGAGAATACAGAACAATACGCCGACTGTGACTGTATCTACTAATGAGAAGACTGGATAAAAACCGAAGAGGTCGTGTGTCACTGCCTGACTGTGTCTTATGGAAAGTAGCTCATAGAGGTTTTTTTTGTTTCTCCTACTTTAATTTAGATTCAGTTCTGACCCAGACCCCTTCCCTTATACTAAAGATACTGTAAATGGTTTATGGGATGTGACTGTTTCTAGTGCTGCTGTTTATTAGGTCTGCTTTCTGTTTGATTCCTTGACAGGAGAGGATCCAGAAGGGGCTGCAAGTGGCTTCTCTCCTGAAGCTAAGTATGTAAATATTGTAGCTCAGGGTGGAAGCCATGTCCTAGCTCCAGTCCTGACACGCAGTACAGTTCAGGGAAACATCAACATCAACTCACACAATCATTATCATGGTAAGAAAAACACATTGGATTCAACAGTAAATGATCTATTGGTGCCCTGGTTTGACCATTAATTATATTTTACACACACACACACACACACACACACACACACACACACACACACACACACACACACACACACACACACACTCAGACACAGGGGAGTGTGAACATCAGATGTGTATTTTAGCGTTAGCTCCAGGTACTGCTAGTCTTGGGGTGCTGCTGAGCAGGGCACACTGGTCAGTGACATGTAGGGGTGTGTAGGGTAAAGGTCAAAATAGACCATAGACACAGTATGACTTTATTCAGTGAAGCCCAGTTGTGTAGAATCATGCCAACTGTTCTAGACAGTAAGCAGCATGCAAACCATGAGTAGGAGTAGGAGAGACCACACACACACACACACACACACACACACACACACACACACACACACACACACACACACACACACACACACACACACACACACACACAAACCATGAGTAGGAGTAGGAGAGAACATCCTCTCCAACCCAATGTCCTTTTGGGAAAACTGTTCCAGTGGATGTCCACCTCATCCTCATTATCCAAATTCCCTGAAGGTCTTGGGGTTTCTGCTCCGGCAACACCACCACAGGACCCTGGTAAATTTAAACTTTATTCTGAGTAGACTTAAATTACTATTTCACTATATATTGAATTAAAACTATTTCATCCAAACTGAAAAATAATTAAAAATAATAGTCAATGTTGTGTGTAAAATTTATATTTTGTAGATCATACCTCCTACCAGGTTTTAGGGTAGAGGTCCGACTAAAGGCAACACCTGGTCCTCCAGGTTGGGGGTTGGGCGTGGGGCTAACAACCCCACCCCATAAAACAATACCTGTTACAGATACGCAAACAAGAGTAAACCAAGATATCCCGCCCCGGAGAGAAGATGGACCTTCGTCAGAAGGATTTATGACGCAGGGTGGTGAAAGCCAGAAGCACCTGGAAGCCCCTCTGCCGAAAATCATCCTTTCAACCGGTGTTACAACCACCATCGGTACATGGAACGTAAGGACCATGTTCGAAGCTGGAAAGAACACCATCAGTAACAAAGAACTGTGGGAACGTACCAGCCAAAAGCCAGCAGACGAAGAGATCCTCCAACGACGTTGGAGATGGATAGGCCATACTCTCCGTAAACCAGCCACAAACACCACAAGACAGTCCCTCAAGTGGAATCCCCAAGGGAAAAGAAAGAGAGGTCGGCCGCGAAACACCTGGCGTAGAGACTGGGAGGCAGACGCCAAGAAAATGGGCTACACTTGGGGACAGCTTGAGATGTTAGCTCAGGACCGAGATGCTTGGAGAACTCTTGTTTGCGGCCTAAGCCCCAGAAGGGGTAGTAGGCGATGATGATTGATGATTGATTGAGATCATACCTCAAAAATACATGAATACAAGACAACAGTCTGCTCCACATATGAAAATGTTAGGGAGTATAACTCTCTAGCTGGTGAGAATGTACTGCTGGCTGAGCGCTATACTGAGCTGCTGATCGTTGAGACACACAGAAAGCAGAGAGAAAAAGAGGAGGAGATCCGTTGTAGAGGAGAAGATCACCAGAAGGTCTTAAAAACCAGGGCCAGTGAAGCGTACAAGAGAATCACTGTTGACCAGTTGTTCAAACCCGATGACCGTAGAAAAGTTCCAAAGGCAGTCATTCTTCAGGGCCACTCTGGATACGGCAAATCCTTCACTGCTCAGAAGATCATGTATGACTGGGCCTCAGAAAAAGTATTCAAAGACCTGTTTGACCTTGTTCTTCACCTTAAATGCAAAGAGCTAAATGAAATCTCAGAGGCATGCAGTCTGGTGGATCTCCTGAGGGTCACT
The DNA here is from genome assembly GCF_900700415.2 of Clupea harengus. NCBI lineage: Eukaryota > Metazoa > Chordata > Actinopteri > Clupeiformes > Clupeidae > Clupea > Clupea harengus. The sequence goes on along the minus strand of NC_045176.1, from coordinate 661,217 downwards.
AATGAGACAGCAGAGGTGCTGAGGGACTCAAAAATGAATGTGCTCTTCCTCATTGATGGCTTTGATGAGCTCAAGTCCTCATTTGAGAAAACTAGCACAGTGCCACCTAAAGACCCTTTCAGAGAAGCTCCTGTTGAGGCCATTCTGGGTGCTCTGCTGAAGGGGCTTCTCCTGCCTAAGTGCTTCCTGCTGGTCACCACCAGGTCCACTGCTTCAGACAAACTGAGCGATCTGCTCAGTGATTCTCAGCGTTTCACTGACATCCTAGGCTTCACTGAGGAGGGGGTGAATGAGTACTTCCAGAGGTTTTTCAAAGAAGAACTGTTAGCAAAGAAAGCAGTTGACTGTGTGAGGACTAACGAGACTTTGTACACTGCCTGCTTCATCCCCGTCATCTGCTGGATCACCTGCACAGTTTTCAGGGAGCAAGAACAAGAAGGCACGGACATTACTAAGGAACTAGAAACAACCACCTCTATATTTGTGCACTTTGTGTCCACTCTGCTGAAGCATCACTGCCAGGGTTTGAGTCAGCCTGAAACACTGCTGAGGAGCCTGGGCCAGCTGGCAGAGAGAGGGTTACAGGAACATAAGGTCCTGTTTGATGAGATGAGTTTGTCTGAGGCTTTCCCTGATCCATCACAAGCAACCAAATACAATCCTTTCCTCTGCAAATTCTTGCTGAAGAGTCCAGTCGAACAGGAAAGAATGTACAGTTTCATGCATCTGAGCTTCCAGGAGTTCTTCGCTGCTTGCCAGTACCTGATGTTGGAGAATGAGGAAGAGGCACTTGACAAACTACGGGAGTTGTTAGGAAACGTTGAACATTTTAAAGCTGTTGTTCAATTCCTTTTTGGGCTTTCAAACAGAGGCATTTACCCACACCTGAAAAAGCAGTCCTGGGCATCCATTCAAGCTTATCTGCAGGAGTGGCTTCTAAGCGTTTTGAAAAAACACAGCATGCATCAAGATGGTATGCTGCATATACTTCATTGTCTCTATGAGCTCCATGAGGAGGAGTTTGTAAGGGAAGCCATGGGAGTCTGGGGTGAGATGGAGTTTGACCGCATTCCCCTGACGAGGACAGACTGCTGGGTGCTGCTGTACTGCCTGCAGTGTTGCCTGACCATCAAAAGCCTAAAGCTCACAAATTGCAACATAACAGCAGAGAAGCTGAGGATGCTGCAGCCTGCACTGATCAGGTGTAAGGAGCTGGGGTGAGTGTGTCTCTGAAAAGAAAAATGTGTCTTCAGATTGCATAATATACGGTGATATCAGGTGACCAAGATTAGCACAATATTATATAGATAAAATGGATATTTGCACACAGCACTAAAACACCTTGTTATCATTTCACCACAAGTATAACTTTTATTGTGAGTTGCAACAATACAAGATTATTTTTGAAATATTCCAAAAAAATGAATATACTATGTAAATATATTAACAATAAATGAATATACATAGTATATATGTAAGTGTGGAGGAATTCAAGCAATTAAATGGATGTGGATCCCAGCAAAAAATAATGTTAAATCAGTTACTCATTTGGCCGATACTTTGATCTGCAACTTATGAGTGAGGAACAGCAATCAAGTCTCAGTAAATAAGTACTAACTCTCCTCAAGAGATCAGGTTAAGAAGTGCTCAGTAAGTGCGTGTGAGTTAGGCATGTAAGGGCGTTACGAAAGAAGGTGCTCTCGGAAGAGATGAGTCAAGATGCCTCTGCTCTGATAGCATTTGGTATCCACCATCAGGGAACCTCAAAAGAGATGATGAGTAAAAATGAGTAATTCTGAAAGGAAGTCTTAGAGTCTTGAGATTTTAGACTCTGTATCAAGGCACCACTGAACTGTTTTTTTCACACTGTTACCTGTGAAAGTAAAAATTGTTCAGTTCAGTGTTATCTGTGTGTCGTGCTGTGGTCTGTTTGTGAGAGAGTTGTTCTGTTTTGGTTGAATGATCTGATGGCTGTCTTCATGTTGTTGAAAGGTTAACTGTGGAGAGCCTGTCAGATGCTGATGTTGGTGTCCTGATCTCAGCCCTGGGGAAGGGAAAGATCCTGATTGAACTGAGGTAATTAATTTACATTTGTGATTATAGAAAACTTATATGCTTTCAACTCTACATTAGGTAGAGCAAATATATAGTGTGTTTCTTGTGTTATATGTCTGTTGTATACCCTTCTGTTTGTGCTGTTCACGACTGAATCCAGTTTCTACCCAGTTTAGCTTTGCAGTATTGGGGATTAACATTAACAAATCTGTCATCCTGTCTTCCTTAGACATTGTTGATCTTAATAACAAATGGGTCAGGGTTAATTAAAGTAAAGAGAACATGAACACATGTATAATGTGTGAGTGCATAATAAAGAGACCAGAAGATAAAGATTGACATTGGTCTGTATGTGTTCATTTACAGCGTGTTAGAGAGCAGCCTCTCACCTGAGAGTGTGGAGCAGGTACTCAGTGCTCTCTCCAGGCAAAAGTATGTGGGTAACGTCCGACTATCTGAGTCGACCGTCACTACCACCACCGCAGCCCTGTGCTTGGACTTCATTCAGAACACAGAGACGTGCTGTTACCTTGAGTGAGAATACCAAGACTGTTAAAATAACGAATCATAATAAACGTATTATAATTGATTAACTGATTATCATAACAATCCAGGTTGATTAACTGCAAGGTGCTGAACTGATTGGGTGCGTGTGTGTGTGTACTGAATGGTATACTTCTATATTTTGGATTGGACAGTCCCCATTGACTCTGTGCTCTGATTGGCAGGCTTAAGGGCATTTCATGGCCACCATCCTCTTTCTTTGTGGAAAAAGACTCCAGAGGCCTCAGGTGAAACATCCCTTCATGAGAAGCTTCACTGTCTGTGTCAATGGTGTTGTATGTAAACGTTACAGGTTGCACCTGAAGAGTGAGCAGTGTTATGTGTAAAATACTAAACATGTGCCTGTGTTTCAGTCTGGATGTAAAATCACTATTGCCTTCCATAATGTGTTAGAACTAGAATAGATATTTTCACACAGCACTTAAACACATTGCAATCATTTCATCACAAGTATGACTTATTATGAAGTACAACAATACAAGAGGTGATCGAAGAGAATAAAAAGTAATTTTTTGTATCAGTGCCAGATAGACTTTTCATGCAACTTTGAGTATTGTTGTAACATTCCAAAAAATATGAATATACATTTGACTAGATAGACAGGGATGGCCCTGCTCTGTTGGCATTTGGTAGCTCATTCCACCATGAGAGTTTTCATCAGTTGAGGGTATGAGTAATTCTGAAAAGAAGTCTTAGAGTCTTGAGCTTTTACAATCTGTATCAAGGCACCACTGTACTGTTTGTTTCATACTGTTACCTGTGAATGTCAAATTCAGAGCATTTTCCAAGCATCCAAAATTTTTCCTTTCATGCTCTGTATCAAAACAGTTCTGCTCTTTTCCTGAGCCTTTGACTTGTTAACTGATCTGTTGCTGTAATCATATTCAATAGAACATGTCACACCAGCCAGTGGATTTGGATGTGAGTAATTCTACTCATGGGGTACTCTGGCCATGTGGAAACATCTGGCCATCAGGGTTTTCATACGTTCAGCTTCATCTGTGTGTCATGCTGTGGTCTGTTTGTGAGAGAGCTGCTCTGTTGTGGTTGAATGGTCTGATGGCTGTCTTCATGTTGTTGAAAGGTTAACTGTGGAGAGCATGTCAGATGCTGATGTTTTTGACCTGATCTCAGCTCTGGTGGCAGGAAACATCCTGACTGAACTGAGGTAATCATTTTATATTTGTGATTATATAGAACTTGTATAACTTCTATCTTTTCAACTCTACATTAGGTAAAGCAAATATAGTGTGTTCCTTGTGTTATACTGTATGTCTGTTGTCTTCCCTTCTGTTTGTGCCGTCCACATTAACAAATCTCTCTTCCTGTCTTCCTTAGACATAGTTGATCTTAATAACAAACGGGTCAGGGTTAATTAAAGTAAAGAGAACATGAACACACATGTATAATGTGTGAGTGCATAATAAAGAGACCAGAAGAGAGAGATTGAGATTGGTCTGTATGTGCTCATTCACAGAGTGGCATACAGTGGTCTCTCACCTGAGAATTTGGAGTTGGTCCTCGGAGCTCTCTCCAGACAAAAGTCTGTGGGTAACGTCCATCTCTCCTTGACGACCCTTACTGGCATCACCTCAGTCCTGTGCTTGGACTTCATTCAGAACACAGAGACATGCCGTTACCTTGAGTGAGAACAGCAATACGAATCAATAACGAATCACAATTGATTAACTTATTTTCATTGATTAACTGATTATCATAACAATCACGGTTGATTTACTTCAAGGTGCTGAACTGATGGTGTGTGTTTGTGTGTTGGCTGACTGCTATATTTCTATCTTTTAGTGGTGTACTCCAATAGTACCAATTAACTCTGTGTTTGTTGTTTGATTGGTCAGTCCCCATTGACTCTGTGACTCTGATTGGCAGGCTTGAGGATAATTCAACGCCACCATCCTCTCTCTCTGTGGACAAAGACTCCAGAAGCCTCAGGTGAAACCTCCCTTCATGAGAAGCTTCACTGTCTGTGTTAATGGTGTTTTATGTAAACGTTACAGGTTGCACCTGAAGAGTGAGCAGTTATGTGTAAAATACTAAACTAAGCCCTCATGTGCCTGTGTTTTAGTCTGAAGGTGAATTCACTATTGTCTTCCACAATGTCTGCTTCAATAAGACCATAAGGAGGTCTTTTTTAAAAACGTATTTTACACATGGGAGTCTGGTATCATGCAGCCATGTTTTTGTTTGTTTGTGTAGAAGTTCACATAAGACTCCAGGTGACTGTATAGGTGTTCTTGAGTCCTTCACTGACTGGTGCACTCTGCCTGGTCTGGAGGAGGTGAAATTGATGATGTTCTGCCTGACTGAGAGCTGGGCCCACTGGATCCTCAACCTCATCCACATGTGCCCCACTCTGAAGAAAGTAAGGTAAGAGGTACACCATCTTCTGTTTCTGTATGTAGTCTATGCATGGAGGGGTAGTGTGTATGGACACACTGTGCAGGACTGTGTGTGTGTGTGTGTGAGAGAGTGAGTGTGTGTGTGTGTGTGTGTGTGTGAGAGAGTGAGTGTGTGTGTGTGTGTGTGTGTGCGTGAGAGTGAGTGTGTGACATATTTAGTACAAAAATCTAAAGACATTGTATTATTTTGTTTGAAATGTATTTGCTTTGGGACCACTGCTTTGAAACCAATGCCACATGCCAATAAAGCAATTGAAACTGAATTTGAGAGAGAGAGAGAGAGATTGTGCGTGTGTGTGTGTGTGAGGTTTTAATTAAAAACACAAATTTTTGTGTTTGAAGATCCATGATGGACTGAAGAAGTATATTTTTATTTTAGGTTACATCCTTCAATGAGCTTTACTCCTTATGGTCTCCTACGGGAGGAGGTGATCAGTCTTCTGCAGGAGTCTTATAAGCGTCCAGATTGCACTGTGATCCTCACTGGGTGTGTACTTCTACTGACTGACCTGTCTGTCTGTCTGTCTGTCTGACTCTTGATCTGTCTATCTGTTGGCCACTGTCTTTCTGATGACTACTGTAGGTGAAATTGGTACCAGCCTCACATGGGAGTACCAGACTATGTAGGTACCTTACCCTGTGAGCAGGTGCCGGGTGAATGTGGGTGCAGTTGTGTGTAAATTGTGATACCGTCTTCACGAGGGCCACCAAGACACACTGGTGCTGTCCTTGTAATATGTTGGTAATCTCACCCGATTGGACAGGCATCAACCATTCAACACAAAGGCAGATCAATTAAGTTGAACACCTAGGGGGCGCCAAACAAAGTGTAGTGTCCTCCACGGTGGAACCCTGGAACTCTGATTAATAATTAAATTAATAACTACAACCAAAGTCACCTTATTAATAGTATGGTTGAAGGTCATTAGAATTCTGAATAGAAGAGGTTGGCAATTTCCATTCTTGTGTAACATTAAATAGACCAGCGTATATAATCAAAGTATTTATTTACACAATGATAAGAAATAACACATGTAATATGTAATCTAGCTAAATGTAACTACCTAATGAATTGAAGGAGTTTGGGGATGTGTAAGAGAGAGGGAGTGTGTGTGTGCGAGCTTGTGGGCTCGGGGTAGCGCTGTCAGGGGCGCGCCAGAAAGAATGTGTGTGTGTTCCTTTGTTTAATCACCGCAGTTCCGCGTGCATGTGTGTGCACGTATGCGAACATACATGTAATGTGGAAAAAGGACGAGCCTATGTGCAGCGCGAAGTTCGAGTATTCTCTTTGCGTGTGTGGCTATGTGAAGGCCAATGTATATGTAATCGTGCGCGATTAAGATGCCATGTTAGAAGAGGGAAATGGTTAGTGATGCATGCAAGACCCGATGTGTCTGAGAAGCAATCCTAACGATAACCCTTAGATGGTGTGGCGAAACCAACTAACAATGAAAATATATAAACAGTTACGTTCAGTAAACAAAACATATGAAACACATGAACAATGGCATGTAAACAGGTTATGCTTAGCCAGGTTGTGAATAGCTAGGATAGCTAAATGCCCAGTCGAAGTTTACCAGTCCTTTGTAAAAAAGGGTCGTGCTGGCGAGTCCGATGTTGAAACGGCAGAGAAGAGATGATGCTGTCCGTAGATGGGGAAAGTTGTCCTTGCTGTGATGTCTCTGTTTCACTGCAGTTTAGGTTGGAGGATTTGACCGCTCGTTCCGTTGCAGTTTCCGCTCACTTAGCAGTTCGTTGACTGATGAGAGATCTTAGGCGTGTGTCGGCTGTAAGACAGAAGTGTCCTCTTTGTTGCGAGAGAACAAAGAGAGAAGGCCTTCACCGGTTGACGGTGGTAGGAGAGACGGTGTGCTCCAAGCAATGCTGGAGGTGCGGAGAGGTCAAAGAGTTGTGTGTGCCTGGCGGATGCCGGCAGAGAGAGAGAGGGAACATCTGTAAAGACGGTTAAGAATGCATCAGGTTACATTTTTATGACAGGGAAAGTTTTACGTAGGTTCCGGACGAAACCATACGCAAGTTACTAATTAAAGTCAAACACCTACACCACTTTTTTATGACTGTTGATTAGAAAGTAGAAAATACAGAAATGTCAACATGAGAAGAGCTCTAATCAGCTAATTAACTCAAAACACAAAAAAGTATGTTCATTTATGCACTCAATATTTGGTTGGGGCTCCTTTTGCCCAAATTACTGCATTAATGCGGCGTGACAGGGAGGCAATCAGCCTGTGGCACTGCTGAGGTCTTATGGAAGCCCAGGTTGCTTTGATAGCAGCCATCATTGGATAGCGTCTGAATTGATGGGTCTGGTGGATCTCATTTTCCTCTTGACAATATCCCATGGATTCTCTATGGGGTTCAGGTCAGTCCAGTTGGCTGGCCAATCAACCACAGTAATACGATGGGTAGAAAACCAGTTACCAGTCGTTTTGGCACTGTGAGCATGTTTTAGAAAAGGAAATCAGCATCTCCATAAAGCTTGTCAGCAGACAGAAGCATGAAGTGCTCTAAAATCTCCAGGTAGACGGCTGCATTGACTCTGGACTTGATTAAACACAGTGGACCAACAGCAGCAGATGACATGGCACCCCAATTCATCACTGACTGTGGAAACCTCAAGCAACTTCCTCCAAACTCTGGGACCTTTATTTCCAAATGAAATGCAAAATTTCCACTGAGCAACTTTTTCTCCTTCGCTCAGGTAAGACACTTCTGACGTTGTCTCTGGTTGTACACTTGTAGCCCATTCCTGGACTCGTCTGTGCGTGGTGGTTCTTGATGCACTGACTCCAGCCTCAGTCCACTCCTTGTGAAGCTCCCCCCAAGTTGTTGAATCGGCTTTGCTTGACAATCCTCTCAAGGCTGCGGTCAGCCCTGTTGCTTGTGCACCTTTTCCTACCACACTTTTCCCTTCCAATCAACTTTCCATGAATATGCTTTGATACTCTGCGAACAGCCAGCCCTTTCAGCAATTACTTTAAAAAAAAAATGTATAATTGTATAATGTGGTAATTCACACATAACAATGACATAGGTGTTCAAGGTATTCTATACTATATCACACAAGGGTATTGTCACAAAACACTAAAACAAATCAGAAAACAACCAAACAAACACTACACAGCTGCACAGTGAAACAGATCACAGTACTTTCCCCTCCCATGACACATACCATGATATACATTAGGTCTATACTTACATCATTCCTACTGATCCCCATCCTTAATATATGTCAGGAAACTATCCCACAAAGCAGAGAACTTGGACACTGAGTCTCTCACTTTGGCCAGCATTAGTTCATAAGAAGATGTACTTGTCATGAGCTCAATCCAGTCCTTAGAACATGGCGCACTTGTACTCTTCCATTTCCTCAGAATAACAGAATAACAGAATAACCCAGTGGGAAGTGTAGAGAGCCATCTGACGTTGACCAGGACTGCAACCAGTATGTGATAATCCAAATGAGGGGGCCAAATGTCACTCAGGAGGAAAGCAGTCCAGGGCCTCTATTTATTTATACAACTTGTTTTGCAGACTTTTTATTGGCTATGACCGTTGATCATAAGGTAGTGTATAAAAGAGCCAAATGGCTGAGTCTTCGTTCCTAGCTTTAACAGAAAGGCACAGCAGCCAGCAATGGCTAGGCTACTTCATTTTATATTACCACACTCAGAGGACCCATCGGGGCCCACACTCAGGGGCTCACACTCAGGGGCCCACACTCAGAGGGCCCACACCCAGGGTCCTATCGAGGCCCACACTCAGGGGGTCCACACTCAGGGGCCCACACTCAGGGGCCACACCCAGAGGCCCACGCTCAGAGGCCCACACCCAAAGGCCCACACTCAGGGGCCCACACTCAGGGGCCCACACCCAGAGGGCATCTGGCTTGGTTTGGATGTTTCAGATGGTGTTGATGCTGCAGCTGTTTGTTTCACCATGGTTGTTTCCAGGTGAATGTGTTAATATACTCTATATGAACGAAAGTATTTGTTGTTTGTTGTCATTCTTGTAAGATTTATACACACTGGATGGAGTTTCCCACGCCACAGCATGCTCAAGTTGTTTCAGGTGTAGTGAGGAGCTAATCAGCTAGAATATCAGGGTGTAACCTATGGTTGTAATGCTAGGCTTTAACTCAGGTTAAGTAATCAGGCTCATTGTTGTGTGCATGGCGAGTATTTTCTTTTCCGTAGTTTTACATGTGGTTTACCTGGTTTGTGATGTGCCAGGCTCGCTGCGTGTCCGAGTTGTGTTTTATTTCTTTCCTTTTAAATCAGCAATAAAAAGCAGAGAACTCCAGGACTGGTTGTGGTGTCAGTCAATTATGTATCACACAACACAACACAGAGAGGGACACACTTTTGTTACACTGGTAACATCTATAGCACTACATAGTTAAGGTGCCAGAACACAATAGTTTTCAGAACTGATTTCTGCCCATCAATATAACCCCAGATTTTTATTTTAAGACTGTTGATCTGCTTGTAAGTCCAGCCCCTCATTGTGCCCCATTGCTGATTGTGAAAATCTTATTTTACTGATGAAGTGGAGTCCGTTAATGCCTCTATTACCCCTAACTTACTCTGATGTCCTTCACAGACAAGATTGGACCAGTTTCATGCCATCTTTTAGAAAGAGAGTCACTTTAAAAGTAGCCTATATTCCACCCCCTCTTGATGATCTTTTAGAAAGATTTCACGGTTCACTGTCATCACGGGTATCATGTCCTCCGAACGTGATGAGCAATATGTCATGAGTGTGTGTTTGTGTGTGTGTGCATCAATAAACCTTGTATTGGGAATTTGACATCTATCTGTTCTTACCGGACGACCTGTTGCGATCGTCACATATTAGAACAGCCCTTGACGTCACTCCAGTCATAGAGGGCACAATTTAGGATTTAAGAAGATCCCCCTCCATTAGAAACATTATGAAACACAATGTTCTTCGTGTGCACTCCAGGGAGTATCAATCAAAGCCGTTTGTTTCCTCATCGGCTTTCATCCATTTTTACAAATAAACTCTCGATATGACACATTAGCGGTAATATTACGATGTATTTTACACGGTGGTATCAAAGACGCGCCTTCTCAAGCGTCTCATCTCTCTGCGCCTTCTGTTGTGCGTGCGCAACGTTTATGAATGAGGGATGGAGAGGCTGTCACTCATAGACAAATATAGATGCTGTCACTACCCGATCCAAGTCGTGCTTGCTCAGACACAAACGGTTTACGGAATAAGGCTCAACGTCAACATATGGGGTTGTCTTAACGCATAATGTGGGTATATTTAATGTAATATTTAATTATTAAAAGTGTGGAGACGGAGTCAGGGTAAAGGCAAATAGTTTGTATTATGAAGAAGTGAGAAAATATAGCAGTAAGTAAAACAAATAAAGCATTGGCACTAGCCAATAGAACTTGACAGGGAGAACAAAAGACATCGGGATATCCAGTAGCTATATCTTTAACTTCTTTATTATACACACGTTAAGAACTTACAGCTGTATACAATGACCAAGCGTCTTAAAATATATCGTCTTTCGCGAAGTTCCCCAAGCTGTAGCTAGCTAGCGATTGTAGCGACTTGGATCGGGTAGTGACAGATGCGAATGTAATCCATAGTGGAGACATTTAGCGTAAAAAAAATATATGCTAATTTCTTCGTCGATAGAACTAAATCCGTGGACCAGACTTTAGTCCAGGCGAGGGCGCTAGCAAACCGTACAGAAGCAGGTACATGAGTACAACTTCCTGTTTTGAATACTAACGAGGAACAGAACGGGACATGTTTTGAATGGAGGACTAGGCTATCATGTGAGAGTTATCGCAATGGAAAGTTTTTAAAAAGTGCGATACATAAATGTTCGAACAGCTGACGATATGTTACGACAAGCCTTCGGTCTAAGTGGCCTGTTAATGTGAAGTCTGAGAAGAACGCGGAATAGTCTACAAACGTCTTACTAAAGGTGCGTCTCTACGGCCGTGAAGTGAAAGCAAAGTGTTGGATATGTACGAAATGAATAGTAATCTGTAGATGAGACGTACATGTATGCCTGTCAACAACAGATTGTTCGAATCGAAATACTTTTTAATGTGTGTCCAATTTGTTGGCATTTATGAATTTGTATTGCAGATGTTCTAACTCCTGAGGGTTTGATTTAATGGCGACTTAGTTCAACAGCAGTTACACCCATGGCGTCATCTTTACAGAGCGGTACGTACCCAGCCTTACCTTGCTTTTCAACTTGACATTAGACTTATGTTGTAGTGAGGAGCGGAATCATGGCTAATGTCGGCGTTTTCCACACCATTTATTTAAACAAAAGGACAATTGACACATACTGGCAAACAAGCAGGGATCTTAGACACATAACCAGCGTCAAGTTATCAGACAGTTTTTTTTTCCTGTGGTCCCCGCACTTCTTATGTTTACGGTGTCCATTGACTTCCATTCACTTTCTTTGCAGTAATTTGCGCCGTTGGAATAATGTATGCATCGTTTCACTTGTATGATACACTACCATACCCGAAGGACGTATACACAAAGAATTGACAAGAGTTGCAATTTCGAGAAATTTTAACCTAAATCTCTGACCCAGTCTAAAGCCCATAGGATCTGATATTTTGTACGTTTTTTTAGTAAGGGATGTGACTGTCACTAGTGCTGCTGTTTGTTAGGTCTGCTTTCTGTTTGAAGCCTTGACAGGAGAGGACCCAGAAGAGGCTGCAAGTGGCTTCTCTCCTGTAGCTCAGGGTGGAGGCCATGTCCTAGCTCCAACCTTGACAGGCAATACAGTTCAGGGCAACATCAACATCAACTCAAACATTCATCATCATTATCATGGTAAGAAAAGCACATTGAATTCAACAGTATTATTTATTGATGCCCTTGTTTGAGTGTTAATATAGAGGACATGCTTCATCTACAGTGCTGTCACTCACACACTCACACACACAATTCATCCTCTTTATTCTCTGAAGGTCTTGGGGTTTCCGCTCCGGCAACACCACCACAGGACCCTGGTAAATTCAGATTTTATTCTGAGTAGACTTAAATTACTATTTCATCATTATATCAAATTAAAATTAAAACATAATTTGAAATAATAGTCAATGCTGTGTATGAAATTGTTCTTTTGTAGACCATACCTCCAAAATAAATGAATACAAGACATCCATCTGCTCCACATATAAAAAAGTGAAGGAGTATAACTCTCGACCTGGTGAGAATGTACTGCTGCCTGACCGCTACACTGAGCTGCTGATCGTTGAGACACACAGAAAGCAGAGAGAAAGAGAGGAGGAGATCCGTTGTAGAGGAGAAGATCACCAGCGGGTCTTAAAAACCAGGGCCAGTGAAGCATACAGCAGAATCACTGTTGACCAGTTGTTCAAACCCGATGACGGTGGAGATGTTCCAAAGGCAGTCATTCTTCAGGGCAACTCTGGACATGGCAAATCCTTTACTGTTCAGAAGATCATGTACGACTGGGCTTCAGGAATAGTATTCAAAGACCTGTTCCACCTTGTTCTTCACCTTAAATGCAAAGAGCTTAATGAAATCTCAGAGGCACATAGTCTGGTGGATCTCCTGAGCTACTGCCCAAGCTTCACCAGTGAGACAGCAGAGGTGCTGAAGGACTCAAAAATGAAAGTGCTCTTCCTCATTGATGGCTTTGATGAGCTCAAGTTCTCATTTGAGAAAACTAGCACAGTGCCACCTAAAGACCCTTTCAGAGAAGCTCCTGTTGAGGCCACTCTGAGCGCTCTGCTGAAGGGGCTGGTCCTGCCTAAGTGCTTCCTGCTGGTCACCACCAGGTCCACTGCTTCAGACAAACTGAGCAAGCTGCTCAGTGATTCTCAGCGTTTCACTGACATCCTAGGCTTCACTGAGGAGGGGGTGAAGGAGTACTTCCAGAGGTTTTTCAAAAACGAAGAGCTGCTAGCAAAGAAAGCATTTGACTGTGTGAAGACCAACGAGACTTTGTTCACTGCCTGCTCCATCCCCGTCATCTGCTGGATCATCTGCACAGTTTTCAGGGAGCAAGAAGAAGAAGGCATGGACATCACTAAGGAACTAGAAACAACCACCTCTATATTTGTGCACTTTGTGTCCACTCTGCTGGAGCATCACTGCCAGGATTTGAGTCAGCCTGAAACACTGCTGAGGAGCCTGGGCCAGCTGGCAGAGAGAGGGTTACAGGAACATCAGGTCCTGTTTGATGAGAAGAGTTTGTCTAAGGCTTTCCCTGATCCATCACAAGCAACCAAATACAATCCTTTCCTCTGCAAATTCTTGCTAAGGAGGAAAGTCAAACAGGAAAGAATGTACAGTTTCATGCATCTGAGCTTCCAGGAGTTCTTCGCTGCTCTCCAGTACCTGATGTTGGAGAATGAGGAAGAGGCACTTGGCAAACTACGGGAGTTGTTTGGAAACGTTGAACGTTTTAAACCTGTTATTCAATTTCTTTTTGGGCTATCAAACAGAGACATTGATTGACCTGAAAAAGCAGTCCTGGGCATCCATTCAAGCTTATCTGCAGGAGTGGCTTCTAAGCGTTTTGCAAAATCACAGAATGCATAAAGAGGGTATGCTGCATATACTTCATTGTCTCTATGAGCTCCATGAGGAGGAGTTTGTAAGGAGAGCCATGGGAGTCTGGGGTGAGATGAAGTTTGACTCCATTCCCCTGACAAGGACAGACTGCTGGGTGCTGCTGTACTGCCTGCAGTGTTGTCCGACCATCAGAAGCCTGAAGCTCCATGAGTGCAACATAACAGCAGAGAAGCTGAGGATGCTGCAGCCTGCACTGATCAGGTGTAAGGAGCTAGGGTGAGTGTCTCTTAACAGAGAAATGTGTCTTCAGATTGTAGAAATAAGTCATATTGACCAAGATTAGCATAAGAAAACAAAAAGTAAGATAGACTTTTTATGCAGCTTTGAGTATTGCTTTAACATTCCCATAAAATACATATGTATGGTTCCTAAGTTAACCACATCCAAACATGAAACATCAAAGGTCCTCTGGTTTTGTCAGGTTGTGGGCAGGTTTTAGTAGGAAAGCCACTCTTGCATACCATGCAGTACCATCATTTCAGTGGGTCTGTTACCCATTTTATACCCCGCTACTCATTGACCTCCACTGGCTGCCTGTAGCTGCTCGCATTAAGTTCAAGTCACTTATGCTTGCCTACAGAGTGCTTGATGGTTCTGCTCCCACCTACCTAAATGCTCTTGTAAGGGCAAATGTTACACCCAGGATGCTGCGCTCTTCTAGTGAGCGTCGTTTGGCACTGCCGTCTGTGCAAGCACGGCAGTCCAGACTATTCTCATTTGTAGTTCCACGTTGGTGGAATGAGCTGCCCAGCACTACCAGAGCAGGGGCGTCCCTCTCTACCTTTAAGAAGCTTTTGAAGACCCAACTCTTCAGAGAGCACTTCCCGTCCTAACTGGCACTTCGACTAGTGCGTAACTTGCAATTACAGCAGTTACACTTCTGCACTCTTTCTTTCTTTTTATTTCATTTTGTTATATTTCTAATGTAAAGTAGTATTTATTTATTGTTACACCAGGTTCTATTGCTCGTAGCTTGAATATTCTCTCCCTTGTACGTCGCTTTGGACAAAAGCGTCTGCTAAATGACTAAATGTAATGTAAATGTTATACTCCCAGCACAAGACATGCTGGGTCAGAACAGTGATCATTCCATCCCTAATATCTGATTTTATAGATGTTATATACAGTGCTGCTTGAAATTATGTGAACCCCTTGAGCAGTTTAGAGTTTTCTGTTGTTTTACCATGATTTTTCGATTATATGAAATGTCAGGTTTATGTTTATCAATTGCATGTACTTGTTTAGATAGTTTGGTTGGTTTCCTCTCTCTTTTAATCTGTTGCCCAACCCTTTTTCCTAAGGATGTCTCATTTGATTGGTTTGCTTAATTGACTAATTAAGCACCCAAATGTGTTTCACCTGAATCTGTTACCTACTTGACTTTACCAATGCAGCGGGGGGTTCACTTACTTTTGCACGTACACTAATTCCATGTTTCATGTCGTTTTTTTGGCTACTGACACAATTCCCTCTAAACAAGTACATGCAATTGATAAACATAAACCTGACATTTCATATATGGAAAACTGGTGATGATAAACTAGAAAAATCATGGTAGAACAACAGAAAACTCTAAACTGCTCAAGGGGTTCACATACTTTCAAGCAGCACTGTATATACATTTTAATATCTGAAGTTCTGTTTATAGCACCACACTGGGCGCTTAAATGAAACGCCATTGCCATTAAGTCAAATGGATTTTATACCAGTTGAGTGTATAAGTAATTCTGAAAGGAAGTATTGGAGTCTTGAGATTTTACACTCTGTATCAAGGCACCACTGTACAGTTTTTTTCAGACACTGTTACCTGTGAAAGTAGAATTTAGTGTAAACATTTTGCCTTCAGGCTTCACATTAGCACAGTTATGCTAATTTCCTGAGCCTTTGACTTGTTAACTGGTCTGTTGCTGTAATCATATTCAGTACAAAATGTCTCACCAGCCAGTGGATTTGGATGTGAGTAATTCTACTCATGGGGTACTCTGGCCATGTGGAAACATCTGGCCATGAGTGTTTTCATATGTTCAGCTTCATCTGTGTGTCGTGCTGTGGTCTGTTTGTGAGAGAGCTGATCTGTTGTGGTTGAATGGTCTGATAGCTGTCTTCATGTTGTTGAAAGGTTAACTGTGGAGAGGCTGTCAGATGCTGATGTTGGTGTCCTGATCTCAGCTCTGGGGGAGGGAAAGAACCTGACTAAACTGAGGTAATCATTTTACATTTCTGATTAGAGAACTTGTACAAATTCTATGTTTTCAATTCTACATTAGGTAGAGCAAATATAGTGTGTTCCTTGCGTTATATGCTTGTTGTCTTCCCTTCTGTTTGTGCCGTCCAGGACTTAATCCAGTTTTACCCAGTTTAGCTTTGCAATGTTGGGGAGTAACATTAACAAATCTGCCATCCTGTCTTCCTTATACATCGTTTATCTTAATAACAAACGGGTCAGGGTTAATTAAAGTCAAGAGAACATGAACACACATGTATAATGTGTGAGTGCATAATAAAGAGACCAGAAGAGAGAGATTGAGATCGGTCTGTATGTGCTCATTCACAGCGTGGCAAAGAGCAGCCTCTCACCTGAGAGTGTGGAGCAGGTCCTTGGTGCTCTCTCCAGGCAAAGGTCTGTGGGTAACGTCCATCTCTCCATGACGACCATCACTGGCACCACCGCAGCCCTGTGCCTGGACTTCATTCAGAACACAGAGACGTGCCGTAACCTGGAGTAAGAACATCAATATTGCTCAAATAAACTGATTATCATAGCAGTCAAGAATGATTAACTGAAAGGTGCTGAACTGATGGTGTGTGTGTGTGTGTTCTGAATGGTATATTTATATCTTTTGGTGGTGTACTCTGATAGGCAAGTACCAATTAACTCTGTGTTTGATCTTTTATTGGTCAGTCCCCATTGACTTTGTGCTCTGATTGGCAGGCTTCAGGATACATCATGTGATTCCTCCCTCTCTGTGGACAAAGACTCCAGAAGCCTCAGGTGAAACCTCCCTTCATGAGAAGCTTCACTGTCTGTGTTAATGGTGCTGTATGTAAACGTTACAGGTTACACCTGAAGAGTGAGCATTGTTAAATACTAAACTAAGCCCTCATGTGCCTGTGTTTCAGGCTGGATGCGAATTCTTCCATGATGTCACCTGGTTCACTTACACAAGCATTTCAGAATTCAATATTTTCTACCACACGATCACCTGCTTCACTTACCCTGTCACAAGCCGACAGCCCAACCAGCGGCAGCTTTACCGACTTCATCCACAAGTTTCGCGATGTCACAGGTTTAAGAGCAAAGTAAGACCATAAAGAAATAATAATAAAAAAATAAAAAAAACATTTCCACACATGAGTGTCTGGTATTATTCAGTCATGTTTTTGTTTGTTTGTGTTGAAGTCCACATACTCCAGGTGGCTGTATGGGTGTTCTTGAGTCAGTCACTCACTCTGCCTGGTCTGAAGAAGGTGGAGTTGAAGGTGCCCCGTCTGACTGAGAGCTGGGCCCACTGGATCCTCAACCTCATCCACACGTGCACCACTCTGAAGGAAGTAGAGTAAGAGATACATCATCTTCTGTTTCTGTATGTAGACTATGCATGGAGGGGTAGTATGTATGGATACACTGTGTGCAGGAGAGAGACAGAGACAGAGAGAGTGAAATATATATATATATATAAAAAACACATTGTATCTAAAGACATTGTAATATTGTGTTTGAAATGTATTTGCTTTGGCACCACTGCTTTGAAATAGTCATGCCAATAAAGCTCAGCTGAATTGAAGTGAGTGAGTGAGTGAGTGAGTGAGTGAGTGAGTGAGTGAGTGAGTGAAACTTGTATTAATCCCGTTAGGGAAATTCAGGTGTAATAGCAGCAAGGTAATAGGAATCAAATATATACATAAAAATTAAATAAAAAATAGTCCATCTTCCTCCTCGTTCTCTCCTCCGCAACCTCCTCCAGATTATCCGGTTAGGAGTTGGGATCTCTTTGGTCTTTATTAGGGGCCTCTTCTTCTTGCCCCGCCAGTAGTCCACCACCAGCACATTGGTCTTTCCGATGTTGAGCTGGAGGTGATTGGTGTCACACCGCCCTGAAAAGCTCTTCACCAGAGCTCTGTACTCCGCCTCGTTGTCGTCCGTGATGCAGCTGACGATGGAGAAGTCATCGGAGAACTTCTGTAGGTGGCACGTACTCGAATCGAAGCGGAATGTCGGAAGTGTGGAGAGTGAATAGAAAAAGGTGACGGCACGGTTCCCTGGGGGGCGCCGGAGCTGCTCACCAGCACATCCGACAGGCTGCCCTGCAGTCTCACGTACTGTGGTCTGCTGGTGACGTAGTCCGTGATCCAGGCCACCAGGCCACCAGGCCATGGTCCACCTGCAGGAGAGCTGCTAAACAGGCTGCCACTCGCCGCACCACGGCACCACGGCACCACGGCAACCAACTTAGTTCTTAAATAACGCCGGTCGTGTCCGTTGTACTGGCTGGTCTAAAAAATGACGTCCGGCTGGCTAAGTAAGACTATGAAAAACTCCTTTTTAGCAGGAGAGTGTGTGAGTTAGTTAGTTTTAATTAAAAAAAAAAAAAAAAATTAAAATATATTGTGTGAGAAAGAAAGAGTGTCTATGTTTGTATTGGAAGATCCATGACAGACTAAAGAAGTATTTTTATTTCAGGTTATATGCTTCAATGGGCTTGTATTGGGCTGATGGTCTCTTACTGGAGGAGGGGATCAGTCTTCTGCAGGAGTCTTATAAGCCTCCAGATTGCACTGTGATTCTCACTGGGTGTGTACATCTACTGACTGACCTGTCTGACTCTTGATCTGTCTATCTGTTGGCCACTGTCCGACTGTTTGTTTGTTTTTGGGTGTGTGTGTGTGGAGGGAAGGTAAGATGCTTTCTAATCAACAAACAAACACTGACGAATACATGTATGTGATTGAATGGAACATTGATGTCTTTATGATGCCTTAAAGAAATCTTTGATATTTTATCAGACAGACTTAGTGAATATGGAGTAAGGTGCTCCTGATGGAGAGCTGTAGGCGAGTGTGAGGTGTAGAGTTGTGATGTTTGTGATGTTTTATCCTTAAAGCTGTAAGTGATATTTCTGTGTGTTTTATCCAAGTGGCGAGATCTAATGTGTTTCTGTGTCTCTGTTTTTCTCCATGAAGGAGGAGATGCACTAAACCCAGTGGGAAGTGTAGTGAGGAAAAACACTTCCGATTGGACTGCAACCAGTATGTGACGATCCAGATATTGGGGACAAATGTAATTCGGGAGGAAAGCAATCCTCTGCCACTGCTTGCCGGATCTACTGTTGCAGACTGGTCATATTTTATACTCGAACGTCACATGCCGTACATGGGATCTGCACAAAAATAATCCTGTGTAACTTGATCTCCTGGAAGTGCCCTGAGTTGGCTACGGTGCGGCTGATAGCAATGCAACACTATGGCTAACATTATGTGAAGCCTTCTGATGCAGTATAATTCTAGCACAACAAGTAGGCTAACATTATGTGTAGCCTTCTGATGCAGTGTAACTCTAGCACAACAAGAAGGCTAACATTATGTGTAGCCATCTGATGCAGTGTCATTCTAGCACAACAAGTAGGTAAACATAATGTGTAGCCTTCTGATGCAGTGTAATTCTAGCAGAACAAGTAGGCTAACATTATGTGTAGCCTTCTGATGCAGTGTAATTCTAGC